>NC_064555.1:14423253-14723253 GCF_023856365.1 Brienomyrus brachyistius | reverse complement strand
AAATTGGAAATTATATTTATGCAGTCATCAACAATGTCAGGATTCTTCATAAGACTTTAAATCTCCTAGAAATTTTACTTGGGCGTGGAGGGATATCTGTTCCATTGTTTCAGTAAGATATCCTGTGTTAACGAGTCCTAAAACTGGTTTAGTTGCCTACAACCAGGGTCATTATTGTTAACAAAAACTTAAATAAAACATTTTCATAAACTGAAATAGAATTAGATCTGAAATAAATTTAAAAACAACTAAATGAAAACTGTAAATATTGCTTCCCAAATTAACTGAAATGCACAATACTTTACAGTTTTAAAATATTTAGTTTATCTTTAGTGACCAGTAATACCTGGGACACGTTTTGTCCGTTTTCAGGACATTTACGCATAATGTGCACTTTGTGTTAATGTGGGCTTCTCTAAAGACCACGTCCATAAAACAGCTGTATAACTTTTCAGTCTGTCCCTAGAAATATCAGTTCTAAACCTGAAACAAATAAATATATAAAAACTAAATGGAAATGTACCACAAGGAAAAAACGAATGATTTCAAATGAAAATGTAAAAATAGCTTTAAAAGCAAAAAACAAGTGTCCAGGACAGCCGTCCTTAATCCGCGATCTCTTCCAGCTCTCCGCTACCCTGATGATCCCTTTCTGGCACTGGTTCTTGACGAAGTTCGGAAAGAAGACGGCAGTGTTCCTAGGCACCGCGGTGAGCACCGCCGCGTCGTTGCCAGAATTTTCCCCTACGCTTTGAGCGTGAATTATATGACACATGCCCTGAAGTGTTAACTAGACAATCGTGAATTTATAGGTTGTTTACTCTGTCAGTGTGCTGACTGAGGCCTTTTTTTGGCATCAGTGGTAGCCCCAGCCTGTGAGAATGGCACTAAGTCTAATCTTAATTCACGTTCCATAGTCAGGATTTTACAAGCAGAGGGGAATTCTGGGTAAAGTCTTCCCTGTATTTTGTTTTGCGCCCATCCAGTCAGTCATTCCTTTCATGATCCTGCTGGTCTGCGTGAGGAGCAGCCTCATCGTGACATACGTGTTGACCTTTGCCGCTGGTGCCAGTGTGGCGGCTGCCTTCCTCTTGCCATGGTGAGTCGGAGCCCGGACTGGGCCTCTATTAAAGTGTCTGTCTGTGGGGTTTTTCCGGTTGTGCCCAACCCAGGCCACACAAGTCCCTCCCTCTGCCCACAGGTCCATGCTCCCTGACGTGATTGATGACTTCCAGGTGAAGAACCCGGGCTCTCGCGGCCACGAGGCCATCTTCTACTCCTTCTACGTCTTCTTTACCAAGTTTGCCTCTGGCATCTCCCTGGGCATTTCCACTCTGAGCCTTAAGTAAGAGACTAAAGCTTTATTTCGGTTTGGCGGAATGCTGCGCGTCTGGGCCGTAGTGAGAGATGCTTGATATCGAATGAGAAACTGCTCATTCCAATTTATGCAAAAGTATCCGAATATCTGTGGCTTTTATAGTCACATGTCAACAAAATGGCCAAAGAGAGTAACATGATCTGTAGAAGTCGCTGCTCCCTCCTGAAGGGATTCCTTATCCCTCTCTGTCCTTCAGATTCGCAGGGTATGTGACCAGAGGCTGCTCCCAGCCAGACGCCGTGCACTTAACCCTGAAGTTGCTGGTATCGGCCGCACCCATCACGCTAATCCTTCTGGGCCTCCTCATATTCTTGGTGTACCCCATCAACGAGGAGGTCCGTCAAGGCAACCGCAAGCTGCTGCAGGAGCTCAGGTGAGGGGTCTTGCTCCCACCCCAGCCCTGTCGGTTTGGTTGGATCTTGTTGCTCGGTTTAGGGTCTCTCTCAAGGTGTCCAGCATTAATGCCTTGGGAAGTTGCTGACTTAAAGGCTAAGCTTGTGTCCCAGATCCTGCACATTCACATCCCCGAAAGCTGACTCCTGTGGGTTTACCTTAATTGCTACATTAAATGTTTACAGCACACCGATAGACTATAGAAAGACCGAACCGATTTTGTATACGTGGTCAATGTAATGATGCCGAATGAAGCTCATTGAGCACAGTCTGGTAACGTCAACCAAAGCTACTACTTGTTGGTGACTGACCTACATGCTTGCTGTGGATTTTCAGGGACAGCCAACCGGACTCGGAGGACTCTACTGAGCTGGGAACTGTGTAGGATGCAGGCCACGCCTCCAGCGGAATACTGCAGGAAGGGTGGGGGAGGCTTTGCCTCGAGTGTTGAGCACCAAGTGCTCAACCACATCAAAGGCACTGTGTTGTTCACCAACCCCCCCACCCTCACCAGAGACCTTTGGGGGTCAAGGTCACTCGGGCTTCTCGCTACATGGACCAGCAGGCATTGAGAGATTGTGAGCCCTTACAGACAAAATGCCAATGTTACAAAAGACGTTTCTGGGGTTTTTTTTTTTTTTTTTTTTTGTTTACAATTCTTTTAGTATTTTGGAAATAGCCACAGTTTCCACCAACTGTTACGTGCCTAAGTTCTCAAGCAGAAGTACTGGACAAACCTTGCGCTTCTGAGTAGGTCAGCCACGATGAGCTGAAGTGCACACACCCAGCATCAGTGCTGCTTCGAGAGCCAAATGCCTTTTGGGAAACTGGAAACTTTAAAAATATATGCAAAAAATGTGAAGTCATTCAAGCTGATCTTTTTTTTTTTTTTTTCTCCCTTCATTTGTATTTTTATGCTCAACTTCATTGAGTTGTGGGAAACACCTGGGAAAGATGTTTGGCAGTGGGTGGCATTCCGGATATCCCACTCCGCTGTATTACATACAGTGACATCCAGAATGCCACCCACTGCCAGACATCCCACTCCACTGTGTTACATACAGTGACGTCTGGCAGTGGGTGGCATTCCGGATATCCCATTCCACTGTATTACGTACAGTGACGTCTGGCAGTGGGTGGCATTCCGGATATCCCACTCCGCTGTATTACGTACAGTGACGTCTGGCAGTGGGTGGCATTCTGGATATCCCATTCTGCTGTATTACGTACAGTGACATTTACTGTATCTGTTTCTCCTGCAAGTTTTTTTTCTATTAAATGTAATTGTCATTTTTATGGCAGGCATAAACTACTACATTTAAACTTTTAAGAGGGGGAAAAGATTTGAATTGGCTAATGTGAATGTGCCTCTCCTTTGCAGTTCAATAAACAAACACTAATAACTTCCCACTCAGCTTGGACTGTAAAACTAGGGGAAAAAATGTTTTTCTTGATAGAAGGCTGTTGCACATTTTTATGTGTATATTTTGTATGTGAATTTGTATATATTTCATAACTATAGACCCCAATGTGGAATCAATTGATTCAATAATTGATTTATGTTGTAGTGACTTTTGTGATATAAGTAACTTTTAATAAATGTCGATTGAAGCAGTGTTTCATTCAAATGAATGCGCCCCCCCCCCCCCACCCACAGACACATACACAGTGATGTACATGTGAACTGATTTGTATAACCAGCCCCTTTGGGGAAAAGCTGGAGTGTACTTTCACTTATTGACACAAGATGGCAGCGATGACAATATTGAACACTGGATTCACTGCAGACTATTATACATTGCAGATGGAAGTTTAACTGATGGGGTTTGTTTAAAACTATTAAATTTGTGCAAGGGCTTGTTGGGTAAAAGTGGTCACACTTTCCACTGAGTGTTGATATTTACAGCAGGGTAGTTTTGTGGTTTGTAATTCCATGTTAAATCCGGTTGTTGGAAGCTGTAGGTCAAATTTATCTTCAGCGATTGGGGGTCAACGCCAAAAATGCAATGACTATACTGTGGTCATGGCAAGACCAATCTTGCTGACATGCTTCCCAAGAACAAACTTGGAGCGCAATAAATCATGCGATTGGTTTTGTTTGGCGAGGATGCAACCGATGCATCCTTGATATTTGGGGTGGAGTAAGAATGACATCCAGGGATTTTTACTGTCGCCTGTACTTTTGTTTGTAGTATCAGAACTGGTCTTTGGCAATGGAAGATGATGCCAAATGGGTTCACACAAGTGCAGCCAGGTACACACCTGCACTTGGAGAAACACCCTACCTCTCCCTAAGAGATCTTAACTGCTGGCCAGTTTGTCCGTAACAGATTTAAAAATAGGTGATGGTCTCCCTAGAAGAAATATTAAACAACCCACAGATGGTTTTAAGACTGCTAAAGCAGTCTGCTGTTTACTCGGGCACAATACCAGCAGGAAAAGTCAGTTGAGCATTTAAATAAACCAATAAGGTTTACTAGTTTGATTTGGAATAAAATGTTGGTGGAATACATGTTTGAAGTTCCATAATATTTTTATGTTGCGACGAAGTTAGATCATAGCTATAGATTTCTCCTCTACAAAGATTTATGAGTCTGTTCTTAGTATTTACATGTAATTGTTTCTGTTAATTAGGTGACTACAGGTTAGGCCTCTTTGCCTGTGATTGGAATGTTGTTGGTTTGAATCCTGAATATTCACATGTCCACTGGGCCCCTGAGTGAGACCCTTAACTCCCCCCCCCCCCCCCCCCCGCACTGGCCTCCTGCGTGAGACCCTAAACCCCCCCTTCCCCCCAAATGCTCCAGTGGTGCCCGATAAATGCCTGACCTTTGCTTAGACACAAAGTTTGCTCTAAGATTTTTGTAAAACTGCATGTGTCCTTGTCTCCCAGGAGAGCATGATGGGATATGAGAAAAGGGAAGCAGCACCAGTGTACTTGTGCAAATGCCAATTAAAACATCATTTAATTTCATTTCATTTGAAGGGGTCTGCAGCTCGCCCCTGCTCTGTGCGTGTGCATACCCCATACTCCCCCATACTCCCCCATACTCCCGCATGTCGGGTGTGGCACTGCCGTCTCCAAACTGCCACAGTGTGAGTGTGCGTGCCCTGCCACAAATGGTCTGTCTGTCCAGGGTGTCCACCTGTCCCATGTCTCCCGGGAAAAGCTGCCAAACTCACTGTGAGCCTGTTCTGGAGAAGCAGGTGGGAGACAGCCGTCTTTTCATGATCTATTTCCTGACGATTTATACAATGCTATGAATAAGGCAATAAAATGTTGCATTGAGAATTAATTAGTTTTGGTTATTTTGATCTGGTCATCAAGACAGACGTTAAGTCTGCCTTCTTTTGTATTATATAATTTAAGGTTTCACCTTAGACATTCATATGCCAATGCATAACTAAATAATCATAACCGATTTATATATCACTTATCCTTACAAACGTGTTTCACATTAAGTTAAAAATCCTTGGCATGTTTAAGCTTAAAATCATACATTTTACAGCCCCGAGATGAAGGTGGACCCATGACTGAGTAGCATACATAGCGAATAAGTGCGAATCTGAAGTACATAATATGGTCCTGGGAACGTGGCAGATTTGACTGTTTACGTCTTGAAGGACGCATGGAGGGTGGAGCGGAATGGAGATAAGCAAGGGCAGTTTTGCAGCTTGTTCTGTTTGGTGGGAAGCCGTTGCGGCTGATCTAAGATCAGAATTGTCATGACTTGCTCGTCGGCTCCTCATATGTGCCACGCCCACTGCTTACCCACGTGTGTTTCCCGGATCGTACCCAGCTGTGTCCGTTTACTTTCAATCAGTCCTGTATATTTAAGTCCTGGTCTCCCCAGTTTTCCTTGTCTGTCATTGATGTTAGTCGATGTTCGTGCTTCGTCTTTGGAATAAACCCCAGTTTGACCCGTTTCCCGCCTGCCTGCTCGTTCCTGATCGCTCACGTTGCCTGAGCGATCTTCCGTCCGGCACGTAGCGTGACAAGACTGATGTGGGTTGATTTTCGTAATCTTGTGAGAACCCTGACAGCACTATTCTGGAAAAGTTTTAATTTATTAAAAGTATAAAAGAGAAGGTGGCAGAAATTTATGGCGATGCAACAAACGCATGAATAAGCCAAACGAAACGAAGACCGGAAGGGTATTGCATTCATTTGGGAAAAATCGGTTCTATTTTTCCGAATTAATGACATAATCATCTTGTTTTTACGAGTAATTTTTTTTCTGTTTTACTGAATTCATGAAATAACCTTTCTGTTTTTCCACCATGCACGATCTGTTCAGTTTAATCTGCTTTTATTTCTTTTATTTGTGAGAAATTCATCTTTTCGAGTAGTATCATATAGTTTGTAATCTTTGCGCAGACACCTCAGGATTTTTGGTATGTTTAGGCGTAAAGCCAGTTTCCACCTGTCTGGCATTGCAGTGTTTCTCCTGGATCAGATAAAACAGTATGACATGTGGGGGCGGTTTTAAAGGGGGGGGGGTACTGTAAGTGTTGCCCTTCAGCTTCCCCCTAAATTTTCCAGTTGCTAAAACTGTAATCATAAAAACGCAATCGCCACTACGTCCATAAGTTGCTCAAATCACTGAAACAAACAGGACATGGAGAGATATCAAATAAATGCAATCTTAGGTCCCGCAAAAACGTCGCTAGGGAACTGCGCTACAAAAGCACTTAATTTGGATACGTTTGTTTTTCTGCACCTGTGCAACAGCCATCGCCTTAAGCTGTCTTAAAAAAATGTGGTCAGACGTGACCAGATGCATAAAGCAGAGCGAACCAGAGCTGCACAGTTTTTCACACGAACATAATTTGTTCCTACTGTCGATTATTAAGATAAACTCCGGGAAGTGTTTATTAGAGTTTTTCTTGATTACCTTGGCACATTTCATGAAACATATCTACCGTTCTCAAGATTATAAAAGCATTTATCAAACCATTTCATGCGTACAGCAAAGCACTATGGTTTAACTGCAAAGCCTGCACTTACCCAAAACAATTAGCCCATGTCTGAAAAGCACATATTCCACCAATGAATTAGTCAGTGCCATCGAAATGAAAAGTACCGTTTTAACCAAATGTCAAAATGCTTAGATTACTATTGTCAGTTTGTCAGTGTAAATATGCTCCTAGGCTCCACTATTCTGAATGAGTTGGTTCCCACTTTCTCATTGTCACTGACCAGGGACGGATTATGGGTTGTGTGGGCCCCTGGGCAAAACGTTCGCGAGCCCCCCCCCACAACCACCACAATTCAAGGGCCCTTGGCAGCCAAACACCCTCCCTATAGGGTCAGGGGCCCTTGTAGGCAGAGGATCAAAGAATGTAGGCCCTCTAAAATAGACAAACGAAAATACATTGTTGATAAGCGTTGCAAATTGCTTTGGGCTAGGGGCCCCATGGGCCCCCTGCACCCCAAGGGCCCCTGGGCAGCGGCCCCGCTGGCCCGGTCCGTTATCCGTCCCTGTCACTGACTGGTCATTTTTCTTTACCAAACTGATTGATTTGGTGCAATTCGCAAATGACAACATTTGCAAAATAAGAAGTTTAATCCCCACACCGTAATGTCACTTCTGTACAGCAGAACATCATTTCTCAGTGACTCACACAAATTTACAAATGTTTTAGTACATATATGCAAATGCTTTTGTACAATTGTCATCGTTTGATATAATTATTAGTGGCTTTAAGATTTAATCTAATCTAATTTCCCAGTGAAAAATAAAACAATATATCCATCCCATGTCGTCGTGGGGTTTCCTCCGGTTTCCCCTCACAGTCAGTGCTGAGGTTGATTGGAGTTACTAAATTGCCCATAGGAATGCATGTGGGGGGCTAGCCACCTCATACAAAAAAAGTTAAACAAACTGTCAAAAAGATATATTCCATAAATTGCAATGATACAGCATTGTTGGGTTTGTGGTTTTCACAGTATATTTTGTTGTCATTTTGTTGTTCTTCAGCAAATCATGTGGAATCACACGAGTCGGCCTGAATGTATTTGAGATGCATCCGTTTATATCCGTGCAGCATGCCGTACTGTTTCAGCTGATCCAGGCGAAACACTGCAATGTCAGGCAGGTCGGAACCGCTGCCTGTCGGTGTTCTGTCGAGTTAGGCTACCGTAGTACTAAACGATAGCCTTAATCCTAACCCTTACCCCCAAAAAACCCTTACCTTAACCCTAACCCTAGCCCCCCCCCCCAGCTAGAATATTTTCCTAATGGCCCAGCCCAAAGTCATTTCCCCAGCACAAATAAGGGGTAAACATGAGTATCTGTTGTAGGTTTGGTGCATGTAACGTTTTCCCAGCCAGAGTTAGACAGGGGGGGCATTGTGTGGCAGGGTGGCCTGCCCTAAAACAGTCCCCCAGCTAGAATCTTTTCCTCATGGCCCATCCTAAAGTAATTTATATAGCACAAATAAGTAGTAAAGATGAGTATATTAATATGAGTACAAATATTTCCCAAGGTGTCAAACCAAGATCGAAATAAAAGCAGATAAAACTACACAGAAATATCACAGAGATAACATTAGTTCAAATAGTTTTTATGCAAAGTTTAAAAACTGATTGGATATTATAAACGACTAATTTGAGCTCGTGGCATACAAATACCGGCTAAATACCGACTTTTGAATCATCTTGGAAATATTAATTTACGATTAAAGTTATTTCTTTAAGAAACAGTAGCTATATATTTTGATCAAATGCATAACTTATGACAAAAATGGGATTTAAGTGTATTAATTAATAAATTAAATCAAAATGTGCTTTTAAAATAATAATAATATCAGGATTACCAACTTTGGTCAACTGGCTGGATTGAGATTTTAACTTCGAGACAAGTCTGCACACACATGCACACGCATTTACACGTATGTCGCTGTTTTATCACCTTGCAAATAGTCTGTAGGGTTTGCAAACTACCCGCTTTTGATGGAGATTTAGGTTTGTAATGAAAAAATATAGATTTGCCGTAATATTTTTTGCGTGAATTCCACGCCAGGTATGGAAGTTGGCAACGCTGTAATACAGAAGCGCCAAGAAAACACGTGACTTATACGCAGAGAAAGCCGAATACCACGATCGATTGCTCGGTGCTGATTGCTTTTCCTGGCCCGTGTAGTCGGTCGCCGAAACAGAGTAGTGCTGATGTAACACATTGACACATTGAGCGAGGAACGCAGCACCCGGCATCAGTAAACCCTGATCGCTCTTTTCCTACATACTTGCTGATTTAGTGAGGTAGAGTTCTGTCCGACATGCTGATTTCACTCTAAAATCGTTGTTACGCTTTTGTGTTGCCTTTTTGTCTAGAAGATCCATTCAGTCTTAGTAGGTTAGCTAGCATATTGTTTTTAACTACCCACCCTTAAGCTCAGTTTAAGACAAAATGAAATACGCATTTCATTTATATTTTTGCGCTGCTAACGAGGTAGACAGCATTTTGTAATAACGATGGGCTGGGTGAATTTATCTGCGCGCAATGGTTGGTGTTAAACACGTCATGTCATTTTAGCATGTGCGCCGACATGCTGCTGTAATATGAACATTGTTCAATGGATGCTGTGCGTTCTAGCAGTTATTATAATATTGGTAATGCATTCACTTAGTTCGTAGAAAATGCATTGCCCGACCTAGGCCTGGGCTTCGTGATTGCTCTTAATAAATCTGTTTTCGGAAATTCTTCATTATATGATGATTGGGACGTACATTGAAAAAGCTTGCTTTTGTGCTCCCTTAAGTCTTCACGTCGTAAGAAGCAGGCTGTCGTGATGGCGGAACTGCAAAGTCCAGAGGAGAAGTTCCATCTTATCACCCGGAATCTTCAGGTGAGGTTTTCGCTTTGCTTCTCGCAAATCGTTACAAACCAATTGAAATCGAAAGTCGTGCTTGTCAACTTAGACGTTAAGTGTCGGGTGCAGTTCAGTACATACAGTACCAGTCAAAGATCTGGACATATCTACTCATAGAAAGTCTTATTTGTCTTATCTACATTTTAGAATATTTATAAAGAATTCATAACTATTAAATAACATATAAAGAATTATGCACTGAACAAAAAAAGTATTACAATTCTTTGGTAGTGCCAACTCTGTGGGTTAGGACTCAGAAGGCTGCCGATTATAAGCCCTGGATTGGCTGCGTGATCCTACTATTGGACTCTTGAGCAAGGCCCTTAACCCAGGTTGCTCCAGGGACTGACTGACCCTACTATCTCCTCTATGCCAGTGATGTGGCCTCCTGGGAACCTTTTCCAGTTGTCCTGACAGAGGTCCCACACATGCTGAGCACTCATTGGCCACTTTTCCTTCGCACTTTGGTCAAACTCCTCCCAAACCTTTTCTGCTGTGTTTAGGTCAGGTGATGTGACACTCCATCACTGTCCAAACTTGTGAATGAAACTGGTTATAACATACTTTAAAAATATATTATATAAAAAAACATCTCTTGTTATGATTATATTGCTTCTTCTCCAGGAGGTGCTGGGGGAGGACAAACTGAAGCAGATCCTGCAGGAGAGGGAGCTGAAGGTGTACTGGGGGACAGCCACCACGGGGAAGCCCCATGTCGCCTACTTCGTGCCCATGTCCAAGATTGCAGACTTCCTGAAGGCTGGCTGTGAGGTATGTTGATGACTGTGTTGGTGATCCCAGCAGTGCTACTTGTCTGCTTGGAACGACTTTGGGTCACACCTGTTGTCAGAGTGACACACATTGGGACATTATTATTGATTTCACTTAAAGGGGAATGCATATGGTTTTGGGACCAGTCTGCCACAGATAGTTGGTACAATAACTCGAAAAGTATTTGATGGACCTTTTTCTAACATTGCAGGCACATTGTATGGATGACGATCAGAAACAGTAAAAATTTTTGAGACAGATTGTACCAAAATTGAAGTATAATACATAATAGCATAGAGAAGGGTAGTTTCATCCTTGTTACCTTTTATATGATGACTCAAAAAGTATTTTAAGGATCTTTTCAGTGCAGCAGTCTTAGGTGGCGGAAAAGGACGTAAAGGGCGGTTATAGAATACACTTGATCTTGTGAACGCAGTAACTCTTAACCCTCTGAAGTCGACGGCATATCTTTCTCGCTTATTTCGGTTCATAACTCGCTGAAATCATTGTAGAAACATGAGAAAAACGCTGACTAAATCTGTAATCTGTCTTCTTTTCAAAACGTCAATTGTCGGAAGTATTAAAGTTTTTAAAATTAGGATAAATCGGCAAAAAAGTAAACCATGTCACCCTTCTCTGTTTTACCTGCATCAGGGGTATGTAGTGCCGCCCTCCCCTGAAGATCGCTATTCACGTTCTAAATAGCCATTTTAGTTTTAAAATCGCATTTGCATGGTAATTTGATGAACAACATAACGGTGAAGCGCGATCCAGATACATGCCCATCAGCGCCATAAAAGGGGGGAGGATGTGGCCAGGTGTGAATGGCTCTTTCATATGCATGAAAGTTGCTACATATTCAATGAAAGGAGCCCAGAAAGAGTGACATGAGTTGGGTTTTTCATATTTATTTATCCAACTGAATAGTGCAACATCACCATTTAGTCATCTTCATGTAGCCAAGACTTTGGTGATCAGATATCTGGGATCAAAACAAACTGCCAACATTGCTTACTATGTACTTTTATAATGATTCTGCAAGTGATCCAAACTGCATTTTGCAATGACTATACTTTGATGTCAAATTACAAATTTCACATAATTCAGACATTTACAAAGTACACTAAGATTAAGATTAGTTTAATGCCAAAACAAATATATATGAAATAAACTTAATTCATGGCAAATAAATTATGATATTGAATGAAATGAGTGGCTGTGCCCCAGTCAGTGAAAGTGTGGTCCCTACCCCTAGACCCCTGAGGGTTTAAGCATTTTATGGATTTTTTCCAAATTTGGTAGGCAGATAGTACGATTGATGATCTAGTGCATACATTTTGAAAAAAAAATACATCAAAATTTAAGCAACACTGCTTAGTGGCAGTAAAGTGAAGGGTGACTGCAGAAGATATTTAACCCTGTGAATGTAACTGATATTTGATGGATCTTATTACCTCTTCACAAATACAAGATGTTTGGGGTCTGAGCGCAGGATCAGGCCTTGGGCTGTACGATATTACATCGCAATGTAATCATGATTCTATGATGCATGCGCAGTAACCATCGGGGCTTGAGCTCATTTATCAGAATGGTGGTACTGTTTGTACCATTACTTCCACAATTTTATAAGCCTAAAATATTGAACGGCCATGAAATCTTTTAAAAGAGGATATATTGTGGTTAAACTAGGTCAAAAGATGGTGGTGGTGTGGCTGTCCATTTTGCACTTTAAAGTCCGACACGTTTATAAAACTTGTATTATTATTTGTACAGATTACTTACTAATGTGACTGTTTTGCTGATATCAGGGCTCGAACCTGCGACCTCCTGGTCTCAGCCCCCTCCCCTCTGTTATACTACATATTTTTTTCTATGGACCCTGCAGGTGACCATCCTGTTTGCAGATCTGCATGCCTACTTGGACAACATGAAGGCTCCCTGGGACCTGCTGGAGCTCCGGACTAAGTATTACGAGCAGGTCATCAAGGCCATGCTGGAGAGCATCGGCGTGCCCCTGGAGAAGCTGAAGTTCATCAAGGGGACAGACTTCCAGCTCAGCAGGTAAGGCTGCACTTGGCACTTTCACACTCTCCTTTTGAAATGTCAGTACGTTTTTCATTCCGTCATTGTCAGTGTATCAGTATGTGCTTTACAGGTGGAATGCCTGTTTACTTTAGGCCCTGCTGCAGTCTTGACGCTCCTGTAGAAAGCATCTTGATGAATGTCTTCTGTTTAACTAAGCTGAATGGGAGGAATCATTTCCTGGAATTTGGTGGTTGTGAAATATTTTGCTTTCGCATTATTCATTTATGGCACGATGGTACAGTGGTTTGCACACAGTGGCTTGCATAGGCGCTGTTGCCTTGCATGTCCGGAGTGCAGGGTTCGAGTCTCCACCATGTTTCTCTGCGCGTGCAGTTTGCATGAACTTTCTGTGTCGTCGTCAGGTGTCCTCTGGGTACTCCGGTTCCCCCTCACAGTCCAAACACGTTAAGGTGTTTTTGGGTGCCACTGAAATAAAGGTAGCTGATTACGAGAAAGATCTCAGTGTGTATGTTGATGCTTCCATGTCCCACTCTCACTAGTGTGGGGAAGCAATAAAAAAGGCCAATAGGATGTTGGGGTATATCTCCAGGTGTGTGGAGTTTAAGTCAAGGGAGGTGATGCTAAGATTATATAATTCCTTGTTAAGACCTCATCTAGAATATTGTGTGCAGGTTTGGTCACCATACCTTAAGAAGGACATTGCTGCCTTGGAAAGGGTGCAACGTAGGGCGACGAGAATGATTCCTGGTCTTAGAGGAATGTCTTATAAGGAGAGGTTAGCTGAGCTGAATCTGTTTAGCCTCGAGCAAAGGAGACTAAAGGGGGACATGATCCAGGTATATAAGATTCTAACAGGTCTGGATGCTGTTCAGCTAAATGGCTATTTCAATATTAGTTTAAATACTAGAACTCGTGGCCATAAGTGGAAATTAGCAGGAGAACGTTTTAAAATTCACTTCCTTACACAGCGTGTAGCTGGAGTATGGAATAGTCTTCCTGCTAGTGTAGCGCAAGCTAACTAGGTTCCTTTATGTCAGAGCTGGATAAGGTTTTAACAACTCTGAGCTATTAGTTAAGTTCTTCCCAAACGAGCTTGATGGGCCGAATGGCTTCCTCTCATTTGTAAATTTCTTATGTTCTTATGTAAGGCGAAGTTGCCACAGTGCATGTTTGCCCTGTCCTGGGTTATTCCCTGGCTTCAGACCCCGCAGTCCTGCATAGGGCAAGTGGGCGTGATGGATGGATGGATGGATGGTTGGGTTATTTAATCACTGGTACAATAACACCCCCCAAGTTAGTTCCAGGCAAGGTCCTTTTGTAAGCCCTCCCTGTGCTTGTAGGGAGTACACCCTGGACGTGTACCGACTGTCCTCAGTCGTCACTGAGCACGATGCCAAGAAGGCTGGAGCTGAGGTGGTGAAACAAGTGGAGCACCCCCTGTTGAGCGGGCTGCTCTACCCAGGCCTGCAGGTAGACTGTCACTCCCGCCCGGCACCCGGTCAGAGTGCCCCCAGAACTGGTTTTCCTCTGTCTGAGCGTGCGCACGCTGCTGAATCCTGCTTGTTGTCCCCCCCCCTTATGGTACCTGGCTGCTTTAGTTTGATCCAAAATGGTACTTGGCTCATGAAGTTTGAGAGCTACTGACGTTGGCCGGTGTTTCCCAACCCAGTCCTTGGGGACGCTGGGACAGTCCATGTTTTTGTTCCCTCCCAGCGTAGCCATATCAGATATTTAGTGTTCTTGATGGAGGAAAAAGTGTGGACTGGGTTGGGAAACACTGGCCCAAGAAATACATTTCTTTGTGATTTATTACATATGTACATGGAGGAGCTTGTTCACACGTCCTGATTTTGCCTAGTTTGATGGGTCTCGATCAACAAGGGAGTGGGTTGTGTTTCACTTTTTTAACCAACCGCAGCCTTTATTGTGCAACATCACCACATTAAAACCAGTGCTTCCTGTAAAATAGCAAGGTGCACAGACTTGTAAAGTACCTATTTTATTGTGTATGCCTTTTGTTAAGGGACATGTCATAGATACAAAACACAGGAACACTGCTTACCTGCAAAGGCTGTATGGAGCAGGGTTAGGGTGTGTGTTTGTTTCATGATGATGATAACAACAGTAATTAAAAGGCTTGAACCAGCAACCCTGTGACCACCAGCACAGAGGCTTAGCCTGCTGACCCACACACTGCCCCAGGCCAGATGGCCGGAAGCCTGGAGTCATACGATGAAGACTGATTGGTTAAAGAAGTGAAACGCAGGCCCGTCCCTTGTTGACAAAGGGATACATTGAGCTTGGCAAAATCAGATTGAGCGTTGTGATGCATTGTGTACATTTCATTTTGTTCTTTATTGTTAACAAACTGAGTGGATACTCAAGTGACAACCTTTGCAGGCAGTTGGAATGTAGATTATTGTACTCAAGGAAATGTGTATTTAAAATCAAATAAATCAGCAAATGAGTGATTTTTGTAGTTAATGGTAACACCCCCCCCCCCCAACTAGGCTTTGGATGAAGAGTACCTGAAGGTGGATGCACAGTTTGGGGGAGTGGACCAGAGGAAGATCTTCACGCTGGCTGAGAAGGTACCATGTCCGGGTTCACAGCACAGCTTGCATGATCATTTCCCTGCCAGTGTAGCTGGCAAACGGTGCAAAATCAGGGTGCAGCGGCACAAACTGCTTTTAATCGGTGGATTAGAATGCTGTGGCTGTGATGGGAAGGTTGCTGGTTTGAATCCCAGGGTCAGCATAGTGATGTCACTATTTGGCCCTTGAGCAAGGCTCTTTCCCCCCAGTTGATGTTGGAACTGTCTGACCCCACTCCCCCCCAAAAAAAATCTACATCGCTTTGGTTAAAAACATCTATTAAATAAATAAATAATGTCAGGAATGTTGGGATGCATTCTGTGATGTTGGGAGTGATGCTTGATTGGCCAATGGGAGAGGAGCATAATTCTACACTCCTATTGGTTGACGGCTATGACTGGGGAGTTGGACTAGATTGAGTAACGCAGATTGATGTGCTCTGTGTGTCCTGCAGTATCTTCCTTCTCTGGGGTACGCCAAAAGGATTCACATGATGAACCCCATGGTTCCTGGACTGACGGGCGGCAAGATGAGCTCGTCTGAAGAGGTGCAACATCGTTTCTATGCAGCTGCACCATATTGAGGCATTTTCACCACTAAACAAAATTTACTTAACTTGTTTGATTACTGCTATCAGACAGCTGCTAGTAGACACTGTTCACTTTGATATCTCGTGGTGACTTAGGAATCCAAGATTGACCTCCTGGACAAGAAGGAGGATGTGAAGAAGAAGCTGAAGAAGGCCTTCTGTGAGCCAGGCAACATCCAAAACAATGGCGTCCTCTCATTCGTCAAACATGTGCTCTTCCCCCTGCACTCAGGTCTGCCTGGTAGTTGTTTGCCCCCTTGTGGTAGATGATAGGAACTGCAACTCTGTTTTTTTTTTTCTTGAGTCGTTTCGGCAAACTATTGCTTACTAATTGTAACATACCCGACTCCTTGCAGAGTTTGTCATCAAAAGGGACGAGAAGTGGGGAGGCAATAGAGTGTACACGGTGTACGAAGAGGTGGAGAAGGACTTTGCGGAGGAGGTGTGACCTATTTGCTGCCTACTAATTTCACGACCCTCAGTCAGGTCGTGGCAAATTACTGGTGTAGACGCCTCAAAGATTAATCTGCAGTTTGTGCGAAAATGGTCACAGTTTGACATGTGACGACCTGCTCTGCAGCTCATCCACCCGGGGGACTTGAAGGCTTCGGTGGAGGTGGCTCTCAACAAGCTCTTGGACCCCATCAGGAAGAAGTTTGGAAGCCCCGAGCTGCAGAAGCTGACCAGCCACGCCTACCCAGAGCTGGCCAAATGCAGTGAGTGATGTGGAGGCCGTGTCTGCATTGCAGTGCAGTTAGCATGCTGGACATTAACCACATAATTTTTACCAACAAATGTTTAAAACAAAAAAAAAAGTTCACGATTTAACAATTAATTGCTCTATTGATACAACTCTAGTCGTGTGAGACCTCCCCCACCCCCCCCCAAGTTTCTCTGACCTCTGATTGGCTGTCATCTCCTACATGGCTGCATGACCAGCTGCCCTTCATTTGGTGTGATGCAGGCCTAAATGTCATTCGAAATGGTTGCAGTGTAGCTCCACATATTGGGGGTTTGGTGGCCCTGTAATTGAAGAGCTGTATTTGGGATTGATAGCTGTTTAAATGAAGATAGTCAGGCTGTAGTACATTTTCTTTAGAAAATGTGTGTTTATGTGTTGTACACGGTGTGGGTAAAACCCAAAATGCTGCTACACAAAAGGTTTGAAAGTGTCTGGGGCGTCTGCTATGGTAATTTCATCAGACGCCCACATGCTTAAAGTAGCTGGTTTGCAGTGCCTTCGCGAGACCGCTTTTCATTCCGACGAGAAATCTCGTCAGGTTGTGATATCTCAAGATTTCGTTACACCCCTAGTAGAGGTGTTTTCATTTACAGAATTTCTTGTATGTTTGTCAACAGAGGGGGGTGCCAAAGGAAACCCCAAAAACTCTGATGAAGAGGAGATAACTCCTACTCGCCTGGACGTGAGGGTGGGGAAGATCTTGAGCGTGGAGCAGGTAAGGCAGAGTGGGCACTGGTCTTAGGGCTTGTGAAAATTTCACGCTGCGCGCGAGGAGCAAAATATTATGCTGATATTTTTTTCATGTTTGAGTTTGTTCATGATATACAGAAATAAATAATATAATGTGCCAGGTGCAGATAATATGTAATTAGTTGTAACAGAGGGTGAATGACCTAAATGTTACCATAGGAACATCCATCCATCCATCCCTCTTCCCCCCATTTATCCTGGTTGAGTTGCAGAACTGAAAGATTTATATATAAACCAGAATTTGTGTTGGCTGTCTTTAAACTTCTCAGACTTTTATTTGTTATAAAATAATAATATAAAATAAATTATTACTGATTGACCACTTAAATGCATACAACTGAAGGGTTTAAATTAGTTCAGGAGTCAGGCTTCAGCCTAAAATTATTTTTCACTTGGCCTATGGTTCTCAGACTTTAATGATGGATGTTTTGAAATCCTTTCTCAAAGGTGTTGACATTTCGCCGGGGGTCCGCCTCTGTCTCTCCCTGCCTCCCGGGGGGGGGGTTGGCACTGAACTGTGTCCCCAGTTTTGCATGTTGTTGCACCAGCACAACACGAGAGAGTGCCGTTTGGTAACAGTGGCACCCCCTTCGGTGACCCACCGAGACCAGACCCCTGACTGGGGTGGATTTCATAATGCCGGCCAGAAGAGTCATTTCCTAAGAAAAGGGCCCTATTTCTGACAGTCTGCTCTTTGCCTTCTCTCTCACCATGTCGCTTGACCTAGTGTTCCAGATTTTCCTTATATGGAGAATCATATATATATTTTTTCAAAGGTTCTGTGTAGAAATTTTTGTTTTACATAAATAGGTGTTTTTATGGGTTAAGTCCAGTCCCTAGGATCCCGGTTCCGTAGTCGCTGTACCTCCCACAGCTCCTCACTGCTCTCTCCCCACCTTCAGCACCCTGATGCCACCTCCCTGTACCTGGAGAAGGTGGACGTAGGTGAGGCAGAGCCCCGGACGGTGGTGAGCGGCCTAGTGGACTATGTCAGCCAGGAGGACCTTCAGGACCGACTGGTGGTGCTGCTGTGTAACCTGAAGCCGCAGAAGATGCGGGGCATCGAGTCCCAAGCCATGCTGCTCTGTGCTTCCATGTGAGTCCCACCTCCTCCTCCTCCGCCCCTTCCTGCAGGAGACCCTTTCTTCCTGCGTCAGCATGCTTTTCCTGTATCCCACCCTGAAGCAGTGCCGCTCGAAGCCTATTTGGTGGTGCAGGCGAGCTTCAGAGCACTGCCACTAAGGCTTGACAGCCAGGTGGTTCGACATTTCAAACTTAGCTAGAGCTCAGAACAAACTGGAACTTATTTTGGTACCTCGAGTCTTATTTCCCGCCCTGTTGCTGTCTGCTTTTCACATTTTTTATATGTTTGCATTGTTGTTTAGTTAAACACTTATTTGCAGTACTGTTGCAGAATGTCATTAGGCGTCCTGTCATTAGGCGTTTCAGTCGTGGTGAATGATGTGGCATATGAGAATCATTTCCTTTCGGTGTGTCTCCACGCTGTTGCTCAGTGCCTGGCTTCTTGCCGTTTTGCAATCTGGGTTTTGGCTCGGTTTGGTGTCTGAAGCGACCTGTTTGCTCTCTTCTGTGGGGCGGGGGGCAGCGACGGCAATCCAAGGAAGGTGGAGCCACTGGACCCCCCCGCGGGCTCGGCGCCTGGAGACCGCGTCTTCGTGGAGGGGTTCGAGGCCGGCATGCCGGACGACGAGCTGAAGCCAAAGAAGAAGGTTTTTGAGAAGCTGCAGGTGCGTGAAGCTCCACGTCGGAGAACAGACCCCACTAATAAGGAGATGTTCTTCAGGCTGGAAAACAGCCGTCAGCTTCATCTGTACCTCCAGCCAGTTACGTGTGGGAGAATTTACTCACTCGCAGTCAAAGCTCTAAGGTGGTTTGCTGACTGCATCAAATAACAGTGCGTCTGTAATATGAGATGAAGCACGGAGTCTTACCAGCCAACTGAGGTGCCCCCCAAGTGCAAGATTCGTTACACTTAATGCTTTTGAAACATTATGTCTACCATGCAGTAATATACTCTCGACCAATCGCATTGATACATACCGTACTGTAACCAATCAGAAAAGAGAGAAGTTGCACGATCACTAGATGTCCACTGCATGTTTGAGATGTTTACAGGTACAAATCACCTTGTTAACTAGTACAGTCAGGTGGGGTGGGGGGGCGGCCTCTGGACTTTCAGACTTGGAGACTCAGTCCAAATCCCAGCCAGATTTGAGGCTGGGGAACCTTACATTAGAATATTTTGTCTATAGCACAGCACTCAGTCCACTCAGACTCTTCACACACGCATACAGGGATTTTGGTCCTGGAAGTCCTCGCTAACCTTTGACCTTTTTACAATGAATAACCACCAACCTGATTATAATGAATAATTAAGTACATTTCAGATCATTATGAATCTTAATCTCGAAATCTGATAAGTATAACTCCTCAAATCATAACTGATTGATCTGACATCATCAGTATAAAAGCTGATTCTATGCATCTGTTTTTGCTTGTTGTGTAAATCCGTGGATTATGGCTGTGTAGGTTGTGGGTTTGAATCCTGTGTCTGGCAGAATAATTATATCCCAAAACTCTTAACCCCAGCTGCTCCAGCCGTGCAGTTTTGTTTCTGATATATTTTTGCCTTTTTAAATCCTGCTCCTTCTCAAGGTGGACCTCAAGATCTCCAGTGCTTGTGTGGCCCAGTGGAAAGAGAGGGACCTGATGACCAAATTGGGACCAGTCACCTGCAAAACACTCAAAGGAGGCAGCATCAGCTAGATACAACTCTGCTCCATCATCTCCATGACGGGTAGCACAGGGAAAACAGGGATTTTCTGTCCCTTTATGTTAACAGATAATTGCCAAATTAACTGTGACGGATCCACGCTCCTCTCTATCTCCTTTGCCTCGGCCTTGAGTTCATTCGGGAAAATAAATGGCAGAATTTTTTGATGATTAAAACACTTGATCCTAATGCCTGTCACTTATCACTTTAGCTTCAACTTCCTTTTTTATTTAAATTTTTCGCTGCCACTGTATCTGTGATTTTTGGGCATCCAATCCCACGTGTAAAGACGACACAGTGCTCTGTCACAGGCCTGGGACATTTCCTGAATGTCTCTGCTGAAACTGTTTGCGTCGCTTCTGCGAAGGACAAGTCTGCCTCTACATCAGTTGTAGTCACATACCTCACGCTCATGTCACGTGACAGGTCTGGCGTCTGCACAAACCGCTGCTGACACTGGTTATTAAATGTCCTTGTTTAGGGATGTTCTCCAAGTGCGCAGTTTGAGTTGAGCTGCTAGCGTCTATGAGAGGACGAATTTGTGGCTTTTAGCGTGGGTGTTGGGGTGTTGACTGTCTAGCATCCTGCCGACTGTATTGTAATTATTGACATCAGCGCTGGACATTGTACTATTACAATAAATGGCTGTCTCTCTGGGGGGTGGAGTTTCTGCTCTCCTTGCATCTGACACCTTGCGTACAAACAGATCTGGGATACTAAATGTGTTGCTCAGAGATTTCAGAGTCACTAAGCATTTTGATGAGTGTGTATCGTCTGTAATCAGGTGTCCTATTCAGGGTCATTAGGGATCTGGAGCCTATGGGCACGAGGCAGGGGACAACCCAAGATGGGACACCAACCAATCATAGGGCACACTCACACCTATGGGGAATTTGATAATTCCAGTTAAATTAAATTGTTTTTGGGCTGGGGGGAGGGCGACCCAGAGAAATCCCTACAGTGAAACAGGAAGAACATGCAAACTCAACACATGAAACCCAAGCAGAGACTTGAACCCTAGTCCCTGAGGTGTGACGCAGCAGAGCTAACAACTACCACCATGCTGCCCACTCAGCTAAACAGAAAGACAGACATGCTAACCATTTCCTTCCATGCACAATCTACCTGTTAATAGTGTTTAAGCTGGAATCCTCTGTATCCAGCTCTCATCCTCAAAGTTCATTTAAAATAAATGACACCTTGCGGGATCTAATGTTTTATTTATAATGCTCTTTTTAAACAAAGCAACTGTACATTATTATGTGTAATTATAACCATGATATCATTATTACTTGAATATCAGAGACAGAAGATATCTTGACTGCATCCAGTGGAAGATCCCCTTTTTCCGCTTAAGTGATTCTCATAAGGGTAGTTGTGCAAGGCTGCATGAAGTCCAAAAAAAACAAACCAAAAAGTAGTGGTTATGGTAGAAAAAATGGATTTTTATCTTTAGCAAAGGATGCAGCATGTCTGGTTGCTGTTTCTTTTGGAGAAATTTTACTGGAGGAGCCTGGTGAACGGGGCCTTGTATTGTGATAACTGGCTTCTCATCCACATAAGGGATTAACCCGAAGGCACTGTCTAGTCACCACAAGGCTCCGCTAAAGGTCACTTGGTGTGGGATAGAGCCAGGAGTGAAGTTCAACCCCAGGTGGTCACCCGCTGTTTTCTGAAGGACTGGTGAGCATTGGCCGCATTAAACAACAGGAAGTCCAGTTCAAATACGGACCTTGACAAAGCTCTGATGTGCCACATTATGTGGGCTGTCATATTCTCTCAGCCAGTACAGCTGTGTCACACTAGGTGGGGCGATTTTCTTTGGCATCATTGGGGCAGCCTGTGTTTCAATATTCAGAAATCTAAACTAAACTGCAGTTTTTGGAAATGAGCGTAAGCAATAAAACAAAATAAAAAATGATACAAAAATGAAAACATCAGTAGACTGATTGAACAAGAGACATGAATCCTTAAGAAAGTAGTCCAACTACAAAGAGAAGAAAATTTTGAAAACTTTTTAAATTTATATGTCTGTATACATCCAGTTTGATGCCAACATTTCTTTTGAGTAACAGTGCATTAAGGCATTATAAAGTCTTGGAAGTTGTACTAAGAAGCAGCTGATTCATTCAATTCTCTCTGATACAGCTTATTTACTTAACAAAGTGCTTTTCTGATTGACAGCTCTATCATATTGTTACGCAAGTATCCCTTTTTGTTAAGCACAACCTACTTAACACAAAAAAATAGCAAAAAAATGTAACAGGTGTTTTTTTCAGTAAGAGTCTGAACTGACTGAAAGATTGTAAAACCAAAAATGGGAAAAATGGAGTTGTATACAAAAGAAAATACTTCTGCAACCAAAATACCCATAATACAAATGGAAAATTATGCAATAAGTAGTCATTCAGCTACACTCCAAAAAGGAATACTGCATTAATTGTAATGATATCTTTAATTTTGTGATGCTTTTAATATATTTTCTTCTTATATCCAGCCTCTGGAATGTATCACGTACGTCATTCTGGACAGAAGAGTCTGCTAAATGTGTAAATATAAATTTTGGGCCATTTTCAAAACTTGGCAGTAGTGGTTACTATCCATCATGACCACTAGGTGGTAACGCAGGCTTACAGTCATAAAGACCACAGAATTAAAAAGAAAAAAAATATATTCAGAGTAACATACTCAAGGGGTTTCTACTTGCGCTTTTGTAGAGCAGAAACAATTTTAAAAGACAAATGTTTCAAAATAAAGCTATAAAATCAAGGAAAATTAATATAAACACCATTTTTGCATAAATATGCAGGCCACTTAAGGCTAAGGCTTTGATTAAGACTTCCTCCCGATGAGCATTTCCAACTGACTCCTCTTTAGAGTCTCTTGACGACTTCAGTTTTCGCAGTACTTATCCAAATGTCTTGCTGGCTAATCTCCAAAAAGACGCGCAGTTGTTTACAAGCTTGGTGCTACTCCAACCGTACTTCCATCTTCTTGACTACCTGCGGAGAAGGCAGAAGATGAGAGAGCCAAGTCTAGATCTGGCATCCATTAGCACAGACTAAAGCAAAATCATCACAACTGGATGCAACTTCCTCGATGGGAGAGCTACAGGGTAATATAAATAAGTAAATAATAAATATAACTAAATAAATATAAAAGTTTTGCCAAACAAGGACAAGTTTCTGCAGTAACGAGTTCGAACTTAGCTGAAGTACATGTTGGGTGCCTGAAAAACCTCAAAATTCTGTGGCTCAAATCACAGTTTTTTGTGCATTATTTTGCTTCTTTTTGTCAATATGCAAATCATTTTCAAGAAATTTTATATTATGAAATGCAATAAAAAGGTCTTACTCTAATTGCCATTTGTTTGCTGTGCTTGCTGACCTGCAGGTTGCACTCCTCCTGTATGTCCGTTGGCATTCTCCACATTTGCACTCTGGCTCGTCGATTTTTCCCGCTGGTTCGGTACATACTCTGGTTTTCTGGCAACAGGTGGTGGGACCTTGCTTGGCTTCTTGGTCTGAGTCTGAGCGCATGGGTTGGAAGCCACTGAACTTGAACTTGAGTCTGTGATCTGCATAAGCTCTGCTGCCAGGCTCTGCTTGAGGCTGGATTGAAGCTCAGGGGAAGTGGGTGTCTCGATAATGACTTTCTTTGTGCTCCTGGAGAAGATGAAGCTGGCAGTGGAGGCAGGAGATTTGTGAATGTCACCCCCTTCTGGTGACCGTGGAGAGAGTGCTCCAGACTCCATACCACCAGATGACTGCAGGCTGGGCCTGGCCGGGAGCCCTTCCTTTGGTCTCATGGCCGCTGTCTTCATTCGGATAGCTTCCTGCAGCCGCATGGAAGATGATGTGCCTACAGGTGGAGGTGATTTCATGGACAATGATTTCCGAATGGGCTTCTGAGGAACACTGTGGCTACATGTCTGGGTCTGGCTTTGGTCCTGGTTGGAGCTGTTACTCTCAGTTGGTTTAATGCTCTCTGCAGGGGTTGTGGTCTGATCATCACTGACATTGACAGATCGTAGGCGGACCATTTGGAGGAGCGAGGGTGTGACTAGTGGAATGTTGGCATCCTCCTTGGGTACAGGAGTACTCTTGCTCCGAGACAGCTGGTCTTTACCCTTGCCATCTCGGTGTGTGATACTTGTTCTTTTAAAGCTCAAAGTGGCTTGCTTCTCTCCCAGCAGTATGGAACCATGGGGGACGTGAGAAAATGTAGGTGGATCAGTCTGGATAACGGTAGCTGGTGGTAGTGGTGGAGCTTCCTGTGGGGGAGGAGGTATACCCTCAGGTAGAGAAGGTGGCAGCTGTGGAACCTGAGACTCTGAATATTGACTTACAGTAGAAGTTGGCCTTATCTCCAAAGGAGTCGTTGAACAGTGGATGTGGATCTCTGTTGTGATAGGGTTGACGAAAGTGGCAGATGAGCCTGTGCTTTCTTGTGTCACATCTCCTCCAGTATGGGTTACAACCTGAGTTCTGCATTCCTCGTTTGCTGTCCCCATGTGTGTAGCGGGTGCAAACTCTTCAGGTGGCTCTTCCTCTACTGCTCTCTCCTCTGTGGCCCCCGGCATTGTCTGAATCTTAGCTACTGGGAAATTTACCACTCCATCAAGCAGGGTTTCCTGAAAAACTGGTGGTGGAGGTGGGGGAAAGTCTAGCTCATCTTGCCCTTCAAAGATTGGTGTGGAATTCTCCTCCATGGGTGGAGGAGGTGGAGGAGGCCAGGATGACTCTATTGTGGGAGTCTCTTGCAGGTCGTCCTGGAAAACGGAGGTCACTGCGATGGGGGGGATTTTTTTCGATGGCGGAGGGGGAGGCTGATGAGAGGGTGGTGGGGAAGGAGGTGGAGAAATACCAACCTTTTTGGGGCCTTCCACTAGAAGAGTCTGCATGGTTGACTTCAAACCTACAACAGGATCTTTGACCTTAGAACCTTCCTTCTGGGTAGCAAATATTTCTTCAGGGGAACTAAGGATTTTTACTTCTGGAAGGACCGTTTTCATCTGAGCCAGCAGATTTTCCTCAGCTTTAAGGTTCTCTTTTTTATATGCTATTAAACTACTCCTTTTCATGACCGGGGGTGGCATTTTCTTTACCATATCTTCTTGTTCCTTCTTCTGGTTTATTTGATGAAGTTGCAGGTCTTCACCATCTAAACTTTGGTCTTTAGCAGGTTCTGTCAGTTCTTGTTTCTGAGCATGTTCTGCAGTTTGCATCACTGGACCTTCATCAATTTTCACAGCTGGGGAATCCCCAAAACATTTTGCAGAAAACTCAGAGTTCTGCACTGATGCTTGCTCCCTTTGGCTTTCCATTACCACCTCTTTCTTCTTTGAAATTAGATCCTCATCTTGTTGCTGCCCCTCTGCTGTCCCTTGACTTTGATCATGCAGGAGGACCGTTGCCTGCTGCTTTTGAAGGATGGGAAACCTGTTGGCCACGCCTCTTGAGCTACAAAGCAAATCAAAGGTGCGTCTGTTGTGCATCCACGTCTCAGGGGGTGGAGGACAAGGTGCCTTGACTTTTGGTGGTGGAGGAATGTCAAACACTTCCTTGAGAGATCTGGTTCCGAGTGTGGGGCTGACCTTGGCGCTGTCTACAGAAACTGGGTATGAGGCCTTGGGAATCTGGGGGGGCAGGCCATTGGTGCGGGCTTCCTGGTGAACAGGCTCGGAAATAGCCGACGACAGGGAAGTTAGCGAAGATGAGATCGAGGCAATGGGCGATGCTCGGGAGCCTATCCGCTCTGGCTTAGCAGGCTTGGCCTTCATCTTTCCTGGGGACGGTGGACAGATTTCTTTAGCGGAGAGTGTGGGGGTGCCACTTTGGCTGGAATAACCGCTGGAAGGAGACAAAGTCCTATCAAATTTATTATCCTGGAAAGGTTTCTGCGGAGAGGATTCACCAGAGCTCAGCACACTATCTAGGGTGACTGTTTGGTCTGGGGTTATTATGCTGGAGGAAACAGAAGATCTGGAGTCGTCCAGAGAAGAGTCTGCAGAGTTCGTAGGACTCTCAGCGCTGTCTGTCAAGTTTAGTGAGAGAGCCTCCTCCAGAATGTTGTTGTGCTTTACTCCGTTGACCCGAGAAATCTTCCCAACACTGACTTCCGAGTATGTAACCTCTGGGAGACATGGCTTGATATTTTTGGAATGCAGGGAGTACGTTCGTGTGGGTGGGGCCGGCGGCATCCTTGTCTTCATCACGGACATACTGCGGACACAAGAGTGGTCGCTCCGCTGGCTTTCACCTTCATCCCTCTCTTGCATGGCATGGGAGTTCAACTCGACTTGCGGTTTGGTCCCTGCACTTGCTGAACTGACCCAGCTGGTGGCACTGCCAAGGCTCAACTGGTCTGGGGCCAGCTGCCTGCTCTGCTCATTTTCCTTCATGGTGCCATTAGGCACCAGAGTGTGGCTGGCACTGCCCTTGGAAGAAATGGTTGAGGAATTGGACACGATGGTCTCCGAGGACTGCGAGTGGCTCCAGTTGGAGTCGGCAGATGAGGGTCCGTGACGGACCTGAGAGCGTGAGGAAGCCGGACTCCCCGATGCCACGCTGCTCTTGCTCACTGTACGGACGCTGCTCCGGCTGCGGCAACGGCTGATCTCGATCACATCCACCGCAACGGGCAGAATGGCATTAGGAATGATCTTAGACAAGTAGGTAGCTTGGGGTGATATGGACATGACCGGGCCTTGTGGCTCCTGTAGAAACCCAGTGGTGGTCAATCCAGGAACAGCCAATGATTTAGGCCTCAGCGAGGGAGACAGGCGATGGCCGAACTGCCGTCCAAGGGCCAGGTCATCCCTGTAGACTTCCTGGATGTGTTGCTTGAGGAGTCGCTCTTCTTTAGAGGAATGCAGAACCTCGAGGTCCAGGAGGTGGACTCGTGCTCCTTCATGATTTACCGCTGGGACATCCCCATCAACAGTTGGTATGACCACGACATCAGGAGGAGCTTCTCTTCCATTGGTGAGCTGTCTGTCCATGTTCTGACGAAACAGCGTACTTTTCTCCAACCCTTCGAAGTGGGAAAAAATGGGATGAAATACAAAAGAATTATTAACATTCATCGATATCCTTTAATGTGTAATTAATGCACCATAATTAGCAAATCATATATAAATATAAAGCTTAATGAATTATTTCTGTAAATGCCTTCAGATTCCCTGAAACCTTATTCTATCTTGGTCTACTTAATTCTAATTGAGTGGGACTGAAATGAGCAGCAGCCTTACTGGCTAAGGGTCACACTGATCAGCTTAGTACAAAACTACTTCCTGAGGGATAACAACAGTTTTCCAATTTCGTCGTACCCAGTTCCTTCTGGACATGCTGAGGTATCCCCATGATGGTCGTGCGTCTGCCCCTCTTCTTGGACCTTTCCACCTTCTTAGTGGGATTCAGGGGCTTGAATGTCGAGCCTATAAAGAATGTAAAGAGCGACTGTTGAGAAGTGTGTGCGTATCCAGAATGAGGCCCACACACCCCTCAGCTGTCATGGATAAAGCCCTGGAATGTTGGGGGGCCTGTTGCTGCTTTTAGTATCACTCTGTCCCACCCCCAGCTCACATCCTCCACAGAAAAAGAGACTGCATTGTAGACAGAACTGAGAGCATATGTGGAATTCTTGTGTCTGTATCCCAGCCGACCACCTGGTCTAAAAAAACCACATCCTGGAGACTGGGCTTATGTACCTTACTGGTTTTGATATTTAAGATCCCTGTGCAGTTTTTTTCCCTCCAAAACTAAACTGACATCAGAGTTCCTGATAAAATAATACCTGATATAATAATACCCGATATAATAATACCTAATATAATGTTCACTACACTTCAAGTCATGCAAAGACATGAGTGCATCCCTGAAAAATTCTACTGAAACCCTCCCCCACCATTAAGTAAATTCACACACCCATGTGCCACCCCAAAAAAGTGTCTAGTCCTCTGAAAGTCTTCCCCTGTATTCCCCATGATGGGTGCCCCTGTGTGTAATATACTGTAAAGGCAGTTGCTTTTTCAGTACAGAATGCAATCAGTCTGTGCGAGAACATGAGAACAGATTAGGTCAGACCATGGCATCGAAAAGCTACAATTTTTCTAAGTGAGCTCATAGATTACCTTGGCGACTCAATGAGGATCGCCTGGGTGACATCAACACAGAGTCACCTGCAGTGCTTCCAGACTCCAGTGAGCCTGTCCTGTTCTGTGGCTCACTATCGCCCCCTGCCGGAAGCACCGCTGATGACTAAAATGGAGGCAAACAGAGTTATACTGGTTATGCTTTATATTCATTTTTAGATTCTTGTTTTTATGCTGTCACAAGGATGATTTATTAGATACTGACATGCTATGATTTATTGAAAAAAAGATTAGATCGATTAAAAAAAAGTAAAAACAACTCTTACACTGACACTTTGTCCATCTTGGAAGTCAAGGTCACTCCTTTTTTCTGTGAAAAATAAAGCATAAGAACGTAAGAAATGTACAAACGAGAGGAGGCCACTCGGCCCATCAAGCTCGTTTGGGGAGAACTTAACTAATAGCTCAGAGTTGTTAAATCTTTTGTTGTTGTTGTTGTTGTTGTCTTATCTAGCTCCGATTTAAAGGAACCCAGGGTTTTAGCTTGCGCTACCCTAGCAGGAAGACTGTTCCATACTCTAACTACATGCTGTGTAAAGAAGTGCTTCCTCAAATTCACTGTTGTTGAAAGCATTATACTCAGGTACAGAAAGCCCATTTATAAGCTGTGTTCAGATTGTGACAGATGATGATCTCTGATGACTTTGGGGTGGATGCTCGGTGGACCCAGCCGGACGTACCATCCTGCTGAAGCTTCTTGAGCCCCTCCTGGGCCTCGATGTGCAGGTCCTGCAGGTAGTGTGGCCGGCTTCCCTCGATGAACACATTCTCTTGGTAGTGTGGCGAAGCCTGGTAGTGCACGGTCAGCCTGCGGTCATCCTCCGGCTTTGAGGCAGCTGCCGTAAGGGAAGAGAAGGGACGGAAAAGCCAGTGGTGAAACAGGGACTCCCAATACCCAGCTTACTGTTACACACCGCAAGGAGCCATGGGATATGTGGAGCTGCAGTCTTCACTGGTGAAAAGAGCGAAGCCTTAAAGGTCCCTCTCACGTTCAGGTTCAGCCTGGCTGGGACACTGATGTCCATCTTAATGCCTTAACTAGCAAGTATAGGCAAATACTGGAGACTAGAATGGTCAAAGTGAACCAGTTCATTAGCTTTTTGTCCTCCAGTGGGGTGTGGTTCAATGTTTTAGGATAATGAGCCGGTGACTGGAAGGTTTCCTGTTAAACTCCGGTTGTTCCAAAGACTATTTGAACCTGCTTTCTGAAATGTACATCAATTAGGATAAAAGTGCTTATTAAATATCTGCTAAAGACGTCAGTTTTTATTTGTTAAGCAGTTTGAGGAAGCCATGCTGGGAAGGATGTGATGCAAAATATAAAGTGACTTCACGTCAATGTGCTGCCTTAAGCTAATGGACTGGTTTCAGAATCCCAGCCTGTTCCCAACCTGTGCTTCACCTGACCATCGGTACTGACAGTGACTGGTTTTAACCACCTCTGGCGTGTAAGGGGTTAAGGCTCGGCACACATTTTCCTCTATCCTGTACCACCAGCCAAAGGTTTTGCGTTCCTCCAACGGCACAGGGTGATCTTTACCATCGCAATGCGTCTGCCCAGTTCAGGCCTGGCCAGAGAGTTTGCTTGACTGTAAGCTGCGGACACTAAGTGCTCATTCAGCGCATATCTGAAACCGTGCCACCTTAAAACTGAAAGATAAAACCTGTTATGCCAGCCTTTCTGAGGCAGAGGAAACCAAAACCGCTGCACTCTGCCACTACCAATGGGTTACTTAAGCAACCCCTATTAGTTTGGAAGGAACAATGAAGAGGTGTCCATGGAACTAAGCTCGGTACTTCCTGAGGGACTTATATTCACAAGATTATATTCTGCTGTCCTCCAAGACAGATCCTTGGGAGGCCTCCAGGAAAACAGCTCAGAAGCACTATGGGGTGGCCACTTTGCTAACAAATCAGATTACAGAATGCTGGCCTGTGATTTTCATTGTTCTTCAGTATTTACCTTGGTATATTACATCAATCGTTTCATCAATTGTAATGAAGGACAGTGATATGTAAGGAGAACAAGACAAACAGGTCTAGATGAAATCAGTGAATATCTCCCTCACCAGAGTAACCAGGAAGGAGGGGACCCTGATTACTTATTATCACATGTGTGGAGAGACATTTCTAGCGAGGTGAATCCTATCAATGCCATTTAAATCCTTTCTGGGTCATTCAGCCATATGGGAGTGACAAGGGGATTAACTTGACTCATTCATTAATGCCTTCAAATCAACGTGTTGCAGCAAAGCCATGAAGTGCCTGGTCAGTCTGAAATGGTGCGACTGCCGTGTCCATCGAGGGACTGACACCCCCGGAAGAGGAGATTCATGGAGTCGCAAAGCCGAACTTGCCTGTGACAGGTGTGTGTGCTAATGACGAGGCTCAGCCTATCAGCTTTGAGAAAAAAAGGACTTCACCCACCGTTGTCCACTATATCACTATGCAGAAATGCAAGACCTTTCGGTTAAATAATTCTTCCAAGCAACATAAAATAATTATGAATTCATAATGAAAAGGTTCTGAAAGCATGCCTGAAGAGCATCTCTCCAAAACTTTCTTTGTTGTGTTTGAGATGAGACCACCAATGACCTAAAGTCAGGCTTCCTCATCATATGTTACAGCACTGGGAACCAAAACCCACTCAGTGCTCATGTAATCCAACGAAGAACCTTTGTTAAATTTCCAAAACAGAATAAGTCCATATAATTACTTACAGACATATCCCGTGGACTGAGTGAGTTTTGTAAATTATCTTAATTTTACAGAGTCATGTATATTATCAACGACACATTTAAATAGGAATACATCAGATCTCAGGTCTGAGTGTTTTAGCTAACAATCTCCACAGAAACCTTGAAAAAAAGAGACTTTTTGTGTAGGGGAACTGGGGAGAAAGGGAACACCTGACAGTGAAATGCAGCCGACCAACGGTCACCTCCCGAAACAGGACTGAGACTCATTCAATGGCCAGAGCTCCTCTATGGGGTAAAAACCCCCTCATTGGGTCTTCAGTATCCTGCTCTCAATGGCCAAAGAAATAAAAGGGAACCTAACAGCCTCCCCTTCAATCCAAGTATCTTCCTGTGGGATTGTCCCGTAAGCCAATCAGATAAGGTGATTCTCTGCGGGGTGTCAGGTGACTAAGGTAATCACGATAACATCCATGCCTACCAGACTGGTTTGGTGTGGGCGGCTAAATCAGCGATGAGGCTTGTACAAAATGGGCCACATTATCTATTAGAGAAACATTATAATGAACTTAATACTGATCTAATTTAATTTTTTTCGGGTCCAGAAAGATGATCAGAAGTCACTGGCCTCCTAGATCAGTCCAGCACAATCCATTAATTCTCAGATTTAATTTTCTGGAAATTGTGCTCAATAAGGTGTAATTTCTCAATGTGAGACAGTTACAGAGAACATATTTACCCCTTCATTAATTAATACACAGTGCCCCAACAAGAGCAAACGTCTATCATACATGATTGTGGGTGGGAGGAGCTCATGGTTATGACTTCTTTTATCGACTATATCTTTTAGACAAATTCCATTCCTAACTGTCACAAAGTCACCTGCAGTCAAGAACATTTAAGCCACATCCTACTGCTCAAAATAAACATCTCAGTGTACAAAACCGAGGATTGCTTCATTCTTAGGCATGCCGAATATCATTATCATTCTCCACCGGTGAAAGTATATTGGCACAAGGCTTCCATCTTCTATTTTCTCGCACCCTGTCAGCTGCAGAACCTGTCGCTTCTGAGATCAGGAAATTCTACTTGAAGTTCCACACATCATTTCCTGTTTGCAAGTACGAAACTATCACCGACTGCAGGGGACCCGCAGCTGACCGACGGGATCTACAGACCGCAACCGACCCGTACTCACCCTTCTTTTTGAAGACGGACAGTAGAGATCGGATGTTCTTACTCAAGAAAATGACCATGTCTGTTCTGGAATGTGTGTCGAGACCATGGTACTGAAGGAGATTCGGAAGAGCAGGACTTGTGGAAGTGGAATGAAGTCTGGCTGAATGAGGTCCAGCTTCCAGCCAGAAGAGCGTCCAAACGGACTGTCGGTGGACAACCAGCCGGGACACAATGTGATCTTCTGTGTGTCTGACATCCCAGCTGCCAAATCCCGCCGCCCAGACACACCCCCCCCCCCACCCTACCGCTGCCCCCTCCTTCACAATTTCATGTGCCCCCACCTCCCCATTGTCACCCTCAGCCTGACCACCCCCCTTGTCTGTTCATACCACAAAAGCCTGGAGTCTGTAGGTTGGGTGTGATGATTATATATTCCTCGCAAAATCGGCAGGACAAAAGCACATGCGTAAACAGGAGATTAAAGATGAACTGCTCTCAGTACAGGGCATCTGTTTCCAAGAGAGCCACACAACTCTCTCTTTCTCTCACATTCCCTCTCCATCTCCCTTTCTCACTCGTCCTCATTGCTGCCTCTTCAAAAAGGCAACTCTTCAGAAAAGGGCTTCATTCATGTGACAACAAAAGGATTTAGCTCCACCTCTTAGTATTAGTCCCACACACACACACAAAATCCTCTTTGATCCTTGTTTTTTCCCCTGCTGTATAGGTGATGTATTGGAAGTGACAGCATTGTTCATGTACTTATGTAAACGAGGAAGTTGGAGGCGAGACGGAGGCCCGTTATCCAGCAGAAACCCCAATGCAAACACCAAAAGCTAATCCCCCGTTTATTCAGTCACATGTCTCTGGCACAGACCAGAATCACAGCAGGCAGGATCCTCAGTGATGCCCATACACCCGGCACCCACCTCAGTACCAGCTGGGCACCCATGTTACCAGCTGGCCTTTGGGAGGAGAGGAGGGGGGCTGGGCTTGGAACTAGATTTACATTTTATCCAAAGTAACGTACATTTCTGAGAAGGCAGAGTCACCTAGTCCCTGCAACAACCAGGGGTTAAGGGCCTTGCACAAGGGGCCCAACAGTGAAAACACTCTGCCGACCATGGGACTGGAACTGATGACCTTCCGATTACAAGCACAATACCCACTGAGTCACACACCGGCACAGAGGCTATTAGCATTAACGACAGATTAGGTCAGAGGGAATCTTCAGGGAGACAGGTGCCCCAGTTGTTGGCACAAGCTTCTGAGCTTGGAATACCTTCCATTCCGGAGGAAAGTACGCACGTGACACAGAGCTTATGAAAAATTCCCAGGAAAACTGGTACCTGGGATCAATATGCACTTATCCAGAATGCTGCATGGTAGGATACAGTGACCTGCCCCCATTCCAGTAATAACTCCATAAGTGAGGAGATCAGTGCCCTGGTTCTGATTCATGTGCCTGGGCCCTTTGTGCAAGGCGTAGATAGCAAGTGAGGCATGTGTTACCAGTCCAACACACTTGAGGAGGTAGACTGTGGGGGAGGGAAATGGGACCTGAAGAGCAGGAGGCTGCAGAGCAGGAGGAGCAGCTGAGGACAGTATTTAGCAGAAAGATGCATTTATTTATTCCCCCCCCTCTCTCTCTCCCTCTCTCATACTAGCAGAATTGTAAATATATGTCTGTTTGAACTTGTGTATTAGTACAGGTACACTGGTATGCTTCTTTTCACATATCCCAGCTTGCTCTCCATTGACACATACACACTTAAAATCAGGCCCATAGCCAGAATAAAAATAGGGGTTGGATAATTGCCTTCTTTAAGGGCCCAACATAGGTGACTGTTCTGCTCAGGATGGGACTCCTGCAGAGAGGCCTAACCCGCTGAGCCTCACACGACCCCCCACCCCCATTGCATTTTGGAAGTTTATCACTGTGTTTTTGTAAATAATTTTATGTTACTAAGTTAGTTATGCTTTGCAACCTGAGGAATGGGTTGGGAAGCACTGGTTCATTTTCATGGTGTCTTTAACAGCAGCAAATGCCATGTGGCAGCAACGATTCTGATAGAGATACTCTGCTTTACTTGAGATTCTTACATTCCATCACACCAGTCTTGCCTTCCTCTCTGCCGTCTCCCCCCCCCCCCCCCCCCACCCCCCACCCCCTTCGACCTGAAGGCAGCCGATCAGGACAGTAACTGTTCCTGCAACATGCGTCACTATGTAACCCAATCAGATCAGCAGTGCTTTAATTACATGCAATTACAGCATAATTCTTCAGCAGTGTCTCCACAGTGGTACCATGCTGATCTGGCAGCTTAGCAGTGTGTATCATATGCAGTCTCCTAATGAGTGTGACACAGTGTGGGATCCTAGAAATACAACTGAATACTAGCTCCATGAATAGTAGCTAAACATTAGGTGTGTACAAACTGTGTATCTATGTTTCAAATAAAAACAAAGAGCCTCACGTTGGCTTTTTAGACACAGTTTGATGATACACAGCTGTTAGACAGAAAGCGTCCCATAAACAGAGAAGAGAGAAAGGGAGACGTACACACACGAAAACTAGCACACGAAAACAACAGGGGTCCCAAAGACTGGTCTGAGGCCTCTTGTCGCCCCCTATTTGTGACATGCATGAATATTCATCATTCCTTGTTTGCAAAGACGCCATCTGGCCCTGGGTGGTGGTGGGGGGGGCTGCTGGTAGGAGATGAGGGGTGCTGAAGGTGGGGAGGCACTTTAAATGCCTGCAGGGTGCTAAATGTACACTCTCAGCAGAGCCTGAAAGCCACATGTCACAGCATAGTAAGACACGGAGGTGTCCCATGGAGATCGAACAGGCCCACACATCTCATGGGCTTTCAGGATGCTTCCTCTGAGACTGCTGGCATGATGTCATCTTAGGAGCTACAAAAAAAACAACCATCCATCCATCCATCCATCCATCCATCCATCCATCCATCCCTCCTTCCCTCCTACAAGACCAAAAGTTGACTTACCAATAAACAATCAGGAATTAAACAGCAATTGGCTCCCTGAAAGACTTTAACCAGCAACATATTTCCATTATAAATTCTCCCCATATTACATGGGAGGAGTTTCGGGGGTGGGGCCCCACCAATTGCCCGAATCAAAATTGCAAGTAATTGGCAAGACCTGTATGTTCTATGCTGGCACTCTGCACCTCTGCATAAGTGGTTTGTTGGTACCCTTTAGCTAGATAGAATAATAGGTTGCGAGTGTATCAGATATGTGCATTAACACAAAAAGATGCATTTTTTCTTTTGCTCCCCCAAGTGTAAACATCAAACTACGCCTATGGTGACCTCTGGCTGCTCTGGTTTCCCCCCGCAGTCCAAAGGCATGTGATTAGGTTTGCTAAATTGCCCACAGTGTGTGACAGTGAGTCCCCTGTTAGAAGCTAGCATGGTACAAGATGGACAGATAGCTGGTCGGACGGCTGCTTGGATGTTTACCATTGCACACCTAAAAATAATAAAAATGGATTATGAGCTACTGCTAAACTTACTGAGAAGGCCAATAAAATGATGCATCAATTTCCTCCGTGTTTCATGTTTATTGGTGCAGCAATACAGGCAATAAAGGGTAATAACTCTTCTTTATTTAAGTAGCTTATCGATTTAATATGGTTCCGGTAATAGACCATAAAAAAGTTTGAATGTTTTAGTTATTTCTTGGCCTCTCAAGACTCCACATGTTTTATGTTAGTCATCTGCAGCACAGGCACCTGCTGTATAGAGAACCACAATTATTACAGCTACATATGGGTGGTGATTAGCAGGGGCTTCTGGGAACTCGGAACGCAGTGTTTGTGACTGTTGACGCAGTTCTCTTTATGGGTAAACTGCTTGTTTGACCGTTTTCCTTAGGACAGATACTGCAGGGATGCACACCGTCTGCGACATGCTACAAAAGCTGCTCTAAGCAGTGGCCACTAGGTGCCGCCACAAAATGCTAGATTTACAGATGAGCTTACAGTGACATTGTACTGAAACGGCCTAAGGTAGGAGGAAAACCAAGAAAAGCAAAAGTAATTTTTAATTTTCTGTTGGAATATGAAAAGGGCAATAACAAGAACTTTATTCCATTTAAATTCCTCCCCTGACTTTTTAAACACACATCAAAAGACACGTGTTACTACACACAGCCACATATGCAGCAAAGCGGCTTCGAAAGGCTGTTGGTCATTAATGTACATTGGAATTTTTATGTGTTCAATTGTATGAAAAAAATATTTTAACTTAATGTTTTAAATTACAATAGATGTTTTTTTAGGAAAAACTAAGCAAGAAGAAAGGGATTTAAAATGGTGATTGAAGCGCTATTCTCCTGGGACAGGAAAGCGATTTCTCAGTTTAAAGGACACATTCTGGATGGGTGACATAAGTATAACACACTGTGAGACACACTGGACTCCAGTGAATCTGTGTGTGTTTGTGTGTGCACGCCTGCACGAAGGTTGCATGTGCTCTCTAAACTGCTGGTTCCATCTGGTTTTCTCACATGGTCCCTGGACACAAGGTTTGTTGAATGGGTTTGTTTAAATTACCCATGTGTGTGAAACACTGTAATGGTGAGCTCTGAGATCCAGGCCTGGTCACAACCCTATATAGTACAAGCACTACAGGAAAAGTGGCAACACTTTTTTTGTGCTGCAACCTCTTATTAAGCTTCTGCTGTATATATATATAGAAGTTGATCTCCATTTTGCCTCATCTGTGGTTTAGAGCAGTAGTTCCCAATCCGGTCTTCAGGGACCCAAACTCTATGTTTTTGCTCCCTCCGAGCTCCCCACCAGTCAGTCCACATTTTTGCTCCCTCCCAGCTCTCGGCATAGACTGTCTGTGGGTCCTCAAGGACCGGACAGGAAAACACTGGTTTAGAGGCTGAGAGAATTCAAATCACTCTCCACCCCACAGCAACACCCACTATTGGCAGGACACTCACAGCAACTGGAACGAAGTAAAAAGTCTGCCCCCCCCAGGGTGTTGTGAAACATAATGAAACTTTCAGCCCTAAAGTGAGCAGAAGCAGGTGGCGGACAGCACATACAACAGGGCTGTCTGCTGCAGCCCCCGCCCCTACACAGCTGGCATGAGCATCGTGTGTTGGGGGAGACTAACCATGGGATTCATTGAAGATTCCCGACTGGAAAAAATATTAAGCTCAGTGGTACAATGGACAGCATGTTGGACTTCTACACTTTGGGTGAGGTCATGCAAAGGTTGTGAGGCGTCATGTGGCTCAGCGAGCTAAGGTGTTATAGCTATTGTCAGAAAAGGGCCCCTAACCTTCGACTGCCCCAGGGACTGGCTGACCCGGCTTTCTCGAAAGTGTGTGTTCCTTTGGATAAACGCGTAGGGAAGAAAAAAGAAAGAACATGAAAAAAGTAACAGAAGTCAGAATCAGGCAGATAGACTCACTCATCAGCCCTGATATCACCTACAAGTAATTAGACGTTTTAGAAAAGAAACATGCAAGGAGACAATAGTTGGGCCCTCAACTTACCCCGGGTACGTTACAGAAATGGTCACCATAGCAACAGGATGTGCATCCCAGTCACCTAATACATGCAGGACTGTTAAAGTGACTCATTATAAAGGAGGAATAGCTGCATTAATACCTAAGTGTACCGCTACCGGCGCTAAGTAATGTCTGGATGGGCTGTGAGAGGAACAGTTAAAGAGGTTAGCAGCAGGCTTAAGAGCCTGAATGACAAAGCATGATTTCCTGCTTAGCTGGATAACTTGTTGGATTTAAGGTAGTCCGAGCTAAAAGTAAGTGAGCGATGACGAAGTCAATTCAACCTGAGGTACCTTAAATCTGACAAGTAATCCGGCTAAACAAAAAAATCCTGCTTTTTGAACAGTTCCCAGGATGTCAAACCAGGTTTGAGTTGCCTTGGATGACACCGCTTTGCAGATGCTTCGATAAAACTCAGTCAGGGATAGTCAAACTGAATCACTCGCCGACATAAGTTAGGTAGGTCTTGTGCTGGGATATCTGCCATATGGACACGTTAAGCCCGAGACCCGGTAATGCTGCTGAATATTCAGTGATATGCAGTTTGGCCAGAGCTGGTGGCTGGGATTGCCTGATGTAAGTAAGATCATGCTCACTCCCGGTGAGCCACAGCTGTGCTGATCTGCTCACATGGACACATCGCTGCCATGAGTGCTAAAGAAGCGTGCTGCTGAATCAGAATCGTCTATTTATGGCCAAGTACTTTTACGTACACGGAATTTACTTTGATTTGTTGCGCAAAACACTCAAGGATAATGAAGACATACCATGTAATAAATTTTGTAGTTGCAACACAAAAACTACATTAATAGACAAAATACGATAAAACAACGTGCACGAACGCGCCTAATGGGGAGCCGTCAGTTTCCACTGTGTGTCAAAACAGGATGGAGCAGTAACCGCTTCATTAATGCAGGCAGAGCAGGAGTGCCACAAAAAGTCATGCACTATGTAGTGAGCCCAAAATACTCCCCCCCCCCCCCCACACACACATTTAGGGCAGTTTTCTCTAAAATGAAAACAGGAAAAGAATTGGAGCTAATGAACCGTCAATGTGGCTGGGCCAAGCTTTCAGCTTGTTCCATGGAGAATAGGTGCGATTAGTTATGGTGCTCTTCTATTAATACCTCCAACATGTGATGTTCATACCCAGACCACCAAAAGACCATGAATTAGACACCACTGGCACTAAGTCCTAATTTCAAGGACAGTCTGCATTAGGACCAAGTTCAAACCCATGTCTGCACGATCTATTTTGGAATCTTGCAAGACGTGTTATAATATGGCCCAAAATTGACCTCCAGCTCTGTCCTTCTGAAAAGATGCTATTTTTAACACTTCTGTACTCTTCAACAAACCAGCACCACATGCCATGGCCTACCAATGGGAACAAATGTTTGATTTTTGCAATACAGTACTAATGCGAGTGTTGTGACGCTCATTTAACATTTTAGCAAACATCTTGTTTACCCAAACCAGAGAGACGAGTTGGCTCCGGGTAAACGCAGGCTCAGAACCCTCAAGGCTAGCATAACAACAGGCTATTCATAGCATGCTGGAGAGCCTACAGCGTTCAGCTAAGATTAGCTAGCTAAGTCACTGCAATGGGGCAGCATTTTAAAGTTTGCCTTCAGCTCTATCAGTCACATCACCTCTTATTTACTTGGCATCTTGGGGTCTTATTTCTAAAGATGAGTACCAGTCCCAACTGGTGACAGCCAAAGGGAGGCCCATCCCTCACTGCTGGCTTACTCTGCTGTCCCTTAATAGCAGGGGCAGATATGTGCATTCTGCTAACTAGTGATGGCCAATTGACCCCACTGGTTTGCACTTTTGGTTAACTTTGGGGCATGCAATGGGCTCTATTTCAGGTGGAGAGCACCATCTAGTGGTGACAGAAAATACAGCAGATGGTTCATGAAGCTTCATTTGGCCATATTTACTGCTAACCTTATTCCAGTTCCACTTAGGGGGCCGAAACATGGAAGTCATGGCTGCTGGTCACAGACAAACTCCCTCCTCTTCCCCAACATGTGCAGGTCATGCAGCAGGAGAGAGTCAACCTCTGATCACAGATCAATTCTCCGATTGTTTCCTTTTTGCCACCAAAGACTAAGCCAACTAGTGAGTCCTTCACAGATTCCATATTACTTTGCAGGTTGACAAGATCTGTTCACTATGGCAGGGAGACAAGAATTTTGTTTTGTTTATTGTGCCACTGGAAAATTGGTAATATGATATCAGATATAGGCTAACAGCACAAAGGCAAATATGTCTGCAATTAGCATTGCTGTATCTCCAGCTATCCATATTCATGCAGTCCAGACCCTCTCCCTGTTCCTTCCAAGACCATGCTGTGAAATTAAAAAGTGTTAATTAAAATGGCAGCAAGGCCAGTGACACCAGTAAGGATGCATGCAGGCTTAAGGTCACTGCCAGCCAAATGTTTCCTCCGCACTGGACAACTAATGGCTAAAACATGAAGTGTACCCATTCTGCCAAATATCACTGCAAAACCCACACTCTGGGCTGATCTCATTTCTCGTTCAAAGGAACAATCTGGAGATGGACTTGGGGTCGGCTTTTCCTTGACTGGGGTGCCTTTTCATTTAGCACCCGGTGCTCAAGAGGAAATCGGGCCATACTTCAGCCGCATGCTGGCCTCACCCCCAGCCTACTCCCCGCCTGCGGCCCGTTCTTCTTGAGAAGCAGAACACAACCCGCCATAATGTTTTCTTCATGCACCGAGACAAAAGACTCCAGAGAGAGTCCACAGTGAGCAGACATACAAGCAGCCACAACTATGACTCAACGAGGAAAGGAGCAAGATAATATTTCTGACATATTAGAAATCAATTTAATCATGCTCTTGCTACCCTGCCCTCTGTTTCTCTCTCTCTCTGTCGTTCCTTCTATCTAAAGAAACTTCAGTTAGGTAAAAATGCTGCAAGCTACAGAGCACATCTCTCTTGTTCTGGCTTCTACACACTGTCTCCCATTAAAACATACGAGAGATTTTAAGAATCCTTTATTTATTTATAAGGCTTTTTAAAATCAGATGGCCACTAATATCCATGACCTTTCGACCCCATACTCACCAATCAGGACACTCAGGTCTTCAGATCTGGGTCTTTTTCTTATCCCAGGTCCAAGTCTAAGACCGAAGGACTGACAGAGCTTTTATGGCTGATGCTCCAAGGTTCCTTCCTGTAGCTCAACAAGTAGCATTCTGTACTAATGACGTAAAGGTTATGGAAAAACAGGGAGCCACAATTCTAACCTTCCTTCTACCCCGAGTTGCTGTGAATAAAGGAGCTGGATAAATGATGTTCCTGGGGATATCAGACCAGTCAGCAGTGTGGGCTCCTTTAAATCATGTCTGAAAATGTTTTGTATAAACAGGCCTATTACTGACATTTGATTGTCCTTGTTTTATTATCTGGGAAGCCCTTGCAAGGTGCTATATAAATATGATACTTACTTCCTGTGTTCCTACTCTTTGCCTCTTGCTTTGTCCAGCTATCTCCATGTCTCTGTCTTTCCTTCCCTCTCTCCATCTCTCCCTCTTTCATCCTCTCTCTGTCTGCCTCTCTCCTGCAATCTCTCTCTCTCCCTCTCTCTCTCTCTCTCTCAGTGTGACCCCACCTATCTGTATACATTTCACTGCAAAACATCCCCTCCTGTAATGAGGGAGGCCTGAGTAGTTTGGCTTGGGCCTGTCTAATGTCTCCCTTCTTCTTCTCGCACAGAAAGGGTGTGGTTCCAGGCTTTGTACCGAGCACTCACATGTGGGCAATAAAACGGCATCGTCATGGCAATAGGAGAAATTCAGTACGAATGCCCTAAATGCAGATGCGGGTGACATACTTTCAGAGGTATTTCAAAATAAAAGCAGCGGGATCCCTTTGTCATTGGGCTGGAAATGTAATCTCCCAAAATAAATCACGCAAACATACACTTGTGTTTCTGCTGAGACCAAAAGCCTAGGAGTTATTAGGGAAATACATTTGCAGAATAAAAACGTATTAAGTTGCATCCAAGGCAGGAAAGGTAAGAGACCACTGTTCATACAGAGGACTGAACACAGCGCGTGATGTGCAGTTTCCTGTCATGGGGAAAATGTGGGTCACCAGCTGGACGTCAGAGGACGATATTTACGTGTCTGATGCAGTGAGGTAAATCAGGGGAGCAACTGGGGGTGGGCGGGGGTGGAGATATGGGGTTTGGATTTGTCAGTTTATAGGAGAATGTCTCATAAAATGATAAGAAATGCTCTGCTACTAAATCTGCCTCTGGCACTTCTATCCGAGGCAATGAGAGACTGAACACAAGCTGAACAAACTTATTTGTACCCGCTCCCAGTTTGGACACAACCTCCTCACATTTTCTGGGGTAAAAACGGCGGAATCTACTGCCTGAGCGTTTCCACCTGGAACTCGTCTCATGAGGTACAGGCGCTGGGGTTGAGCGGCACCCCGACTCCGGCACGTTTCTGCACCTGGCTCCCGTGTCAGTTGTTTTGGTCTTTAAAATTCGTTCTGCACAAAGTCAAGCTAAAGTCATTCCAAGCTTCTGCCACTCACAGTAAAGGGCTCAGAATTAGACCTCTTGGATGTAACCAATCGCAGTGCGACCGGTGCGTGATGTGGCATGAAATTCAGCAAAGTCAGTCTGCTTATTAAAAGGCTTGTAAAAGGAACATGGATGCAGCTACATGCTTGACCACATGAACTGGGTCCAATGGATCTGTTCAGCTGAAAGGGCAGGAAAAAGTCGCAGGTATAATGAAACGTGCATGTGACAGGATCCGTATGGATGTTTGGGCATCATGCTGTTATTTTCAACACATGGTATGTAAAACTCATGGAACATGACTATGTGACCTGAAGGGATTTGCATGATTGAAAACCACATGTATTTACTGGGGAGTCCTTGTTTTGTCATACAGCAGGCCAGTAGGAATGGTCAGAAAGGAAAAAGTTACTATTTTCAGAACGCTTCCCTGCAGGAGATGCACCGCAAAACACTGCCGTAAGGTCATAAAGCTGTGACTAACAAGGAAAAACAAAGCTCTTTCCTTCCGTTCCCATGACTCTTCCACTGACACTTTCCACCACTACTTCGGTATTCATCTCTTTTGCTATCACACCTGGTAATTATGGGATGTTTCTGGGGAATGATGGGCATAATGAGTTTGCTAGGCTGGAGCACGATAAGGCAGCCTTCCCTAAGCACAGCATACGCTGATACCAAAACAGCCAAACAGTGTGAGGTCTTCGAAAACAGATGGAGGTGCGATTTGCTCAAATCCATTCAGCGGCTGCTCTTGCTCCAGAAAATCAGCTCACTGCTACTTACTGTTCTTAGAGGTGGTGAGGCATCAGTGAATCCCTTTATCAAGGCCTGTTATTGAGCTGTGATGGAGCGCTTGACACATCAGGAGGAAACTGGGATTTCTCTGCGTAAGGAGTCTGACTTCAGCGGAAGGGGAAGTCTTTGATATGCCTTTCACTCAACTGAACCGTTTACTGTGGCTTTACAGCTGGAGTACCGTATATAACGTAACCCTGTCATTTAACACCTGTGTGCAGCGCACAATCCCGGTACCTCAAGCTCCAAGAGATGCCAACACAATTACCTTAAAATACTGTACTGTCAGTCTGTGTGAATTACAGGGCTGGAATTTTATTCTGCCACAGTGTTTGGGGAACGTCTGGTGTGTGGTCAAAGACAAAAGTAAAAAATCCACAAATCAGGGTGAAATAATGAACACAGATGAAATATTTTGGTTGCTTGTGCCTTCCCTGGTGTGGGAGGGGAAGATACGGATTATCTCTTATCAGGCACAATGGAAGCAGTATTCACCGGCAAGCCCACTGGCAGGATTTAAATGAGACGTCATCACATAACCTGGCCTGCTATAAATAATCATGTAAAAACCTCCAGCTTCACTTCCAGCCTTCAAATACTGTAAAGAAACGCCTAGATCCGCTTCCTGAGGTTTTACCTGAGGTCCTTGTCACTTCCTCAATTAATAGCTGCTTCACCTTTGAGTCACAGCATTTAATTAAGGCACATAATCACCCAAGGCTGTCTTGCTGTGGTGTAATAAATATGAACGTCACACGGAGGGAACTGGGGGCAAACTGGGCATTTCAAACAGGAAAGAACCAGCTTTTGGTTAATCTATGTTCCTTTTGCCATCCTCCCACCAGCACAGTGACACAGGGATAGCTATTAATAGGATGACCCACAGCAGTCCCAGGTGTGAGATCACTGCATCATCGCCCCCTCTGAGACAGACTCCTCCAAACTGACCCCACCAGGTGACACTCCTGTTGTTTCACTGCTTGTTCGCTGCTTAGAATAACGATTCCTATTTAATTTTCGATTACAGTCATATTCATTTTCAGTACTTTCTCAGGACATTTTTAGTTTTGCGATACAATTTCCATTCCCCCCATAATACCCTCATAATTCCCCCCAAAACACTCCCATCCCCTCCATAATAGCATAAAATACACTACATGGACAAAAGTATTGGGACACCTGGCCATTACACCTACAGGAACTTTTATGACATTACATTGTAAATCCATGGACAACAATATGGAGATCATTCCCTCTTTGTGGCTGTAACAGCTGCCATTCTTCTGGGAAGGCTTTCCACAAGATTTTGGAGTGTGTCTGTGGGAATTTTTGCCCATTCATCCAGAAGAGCATTTCTGAGGTCAGGCACTGATGTTGGACATTATCTATCCTGTTCCTTAACAAGGAAACATGGAAGTTACTATCTGAGATCAATGAATGTTCTGCAGTTTGTTGTCCCTAAAGTACGAACTGAACTGGGCAAGAAAGCTTTTAGGTTTTCAGCACCTTATACCTGGAATGACTTTCAATCTAAGCTTCAGCTTCATCCCCTTGTTCCACAGAAGGATTTTAAAGCCAAAGTGATGTCATTACGATCTACATTGTCTGCATGAAAGTGTTTTAAGTAAACAAATTTTAATGTGTTCATTAACGTGTTGTTTTGTTGTGGTTGTGTTGCTGCCTTCTTGGCCAGGTCTTCCTTGTAAAAGAGATCTGTGATCTCAATGGGATTAACCTGGTTAAATAAATGTTAAAATAAAGGTCTGGCTCGCAATCTCCATTCTAGTTCATCCCAAAGGTGTTTGATGGGGTTAAAGTCAAAATTCTGTGCGGGCGGGTGAAGCTCCTCCACACCAGCCTCACCCATCCATGTCTTTATCAGCCTTACTTTGTGCACTGGGGCACAGTCATGCTGGAATCTGGTCCTCAGGGACCCACAGATCCACAGATGGTCCACGTTTCTGTAGAAAGCTGGGAGAGAGCAAAAACGTGGACCGCCTGAGGGTCCGTGAAGTCCAGGTTGCAAAACACTGAACTGATGTGTTACCCCATCCTCATATCTGCCAAATGTCATGACTATTTGTCTTCGCAAACATTTAGCACATTACGTTGTAATATGTACATTAACAAAGGTAGTGCTGGACCAGTGCGCTCAGGAAGGACATCAGATGACAGTCCATACTGTCCTAATGGGACTGCAGCCTTTTATGCTGAAGGTGTGCACTGGAGAGATTCCACTCCATACTGGGTGAAGCTAAAAACATGAAACAACAGGTGTAGAGGTCATGACCCAGCAGTGCCACACTCCTAAGCTAAGAGTTGCACACTTCCTGGTCAGTGATTTTGTGAAGGTACACAAAACTCATGTCAGATAATACAGGGCGCAGTAGAATACCATACCTAAAAATCCTGCACAAATATATGTTTCCCTGTATTTGTCTTTCATCATTTTGGTGTTTCTCAAGGAACTAGAAGACCAGCTAAACCACAGAAATCCAGGAACGGCTCCGTTCTACAGGTCCCGACTTGCCCTGGCCCACAGACTCCCTCATACAGAGTCACCCAGTGTTTGCAAAGGCTGTTATTTTGGTGTTTAACCAACCGAGCACAAGATGACAGTTAAGACTTCCACATTTGGCCCAAGGAGTGCACTGAAAGCATACCAGCACGGAAAACCGGAAAACAGAAGGCACAGGCGTAGATCTGAAAGCGAAGCTGGGGAAATCCAGGCAACATCAGATCCCACAGGCAAGAACCTGAGACAGAAATTCAACGTCCATGTGCAACTGACTCATCATGAAGCAAAGCCCAAAGCCCATTAGCTCCTAACAGAGAAGGTTTTGTAGGCCGCGTGCCTTTGCCAAGCATATCACAGCTCAGTGATAACGGTTCCTGTGATGTGATAAGAGCAATCAGGGCCTATCCAATAAGCCTTTTTTAGTGTTTTTTTTTTACTGCAATCTACTGATTAAAGGAATGGACTTTGGACCAGATTACTGCAAAGGGTAACTTGCTATTTGCCTTACTATTATACGTACATTCACTCTTCAGTTAAAAATACCCAGCTCTAAATGGTCAACAAGCAAAATAGTAGGCTATGCTGAGCAGCTTAACTAAAACTCACTCCTAAGCGATTAATTGTTACTCTCTAAAATGTACTAAGTAAATATAAATGTATAAATATTAAGTACTGTATGTTAAAAAAACAAAAAAAAAACAGCACTTGGTTTAACACTCCCAAAAATCCCATTTTGAAACTGCATCATCACACAAAAATGTCTTCCTCTCATTCACATCTGCATGAAATCTGGTCTGTGTGTGAAAAAAAATATGAGTGTATGCGACAGAAAATACGAAGAAACACTTCACTCTTCCTCACTCTTGAAACTGTCAGAGGTCCAATGATTTCTTACAATACACACAGCGAAAACGGGCTGCTTTCCATTATCCAGTAAACATGAATCAAGTTCACCCCAGACAAGCCTCCGTTTGCTAATCTGACCTCCACAGGAGCTGCAGGGGGTTCCCATACTGAACTTCAGGCCTGGTGGCTGTAGGTTTGCATCCTGGATGGACACCTGGACTCTTAGGTTCCTGAACCTCCCTGTGACCCTGCACTGGATAATCAGTTGGAGCAGAGGTGGATTAGTACATTAACCTAGCAGCTCCTTTGTGAGTCCACATCTGAAAAAACAGCAAGGAGATATGGGTATGACTTTGAATGTTTGAGTTTGATAAGCAAAACAGGGTCATGATCTCCACTCTGCCAACAATGATGGCTGCATGTAAACATCCTGGGAGATTCTCTCCATCTTTAGGTGCTGCTGAAGGAGACTTTGGATTTCAGCTCCTCCCTTCTTGTCTCCATTGCTCATGTTCCCAGACGATGCTTCCCTGTGAGGCAGATCCTTTTATAGGGAGCGTCTGGCAAGTAACCAGTATTCATGTACTTCCAGGGGTCACATGACCAAGAGTCGGGCTAAATGACCAGGCAAATGACTTCCACTTCCAGTCTAGATTACAGGGAGAATTGGGGCTGTCTAAGGGAGATAACGATATTGCTGTTGGTGAATTTTTGTTAAATCTCGAATCAATACAACATCCATCCTCTCCTTTCCAGGGTCACTGACCCAGCTCCTCGTGAACACCCAGCTCCTGCATTCACCCGTCGAAATTTCATAAGTCCATAAAAGATGGGTTGATCCCTGTCCACGCAGCCCCATCATGCAAGGAAACACTAGTCAGCAGCTATATAGTGCAACGGATTGGCCAGATCACCTCACCGTGAAGGACTTGTTCGCGGCATGACTGGGAATCCCCCCACCGGTTGTTTGGTATCACCGTGAAGCGAGGCTCGCCTACGTTCTAAAAATTTGCATAGAATTTCCAATGACATCACTCTGAACCAATAGAACTTGATTGTATAAAGCCCTGTTGATGTAAACAACTTCTAACGGATGTAACTCGGTCATTATTTTGTCCGATTCCAACAAACCATAAATCATTTTGAAGGTTTTAAAAAGGAGAATCCAAAAACAATGATAACTCCATTTTGAAAATTTCCTCATTCCGCCTCATTTTGCTAGCACCGGTCACATATACATATCTATTTCTCTTGGTGAGGGTCACATTTAAAATGGCTCTGAAACACATGGGTGCAGCCTGAAGGCGCTTCTTCCTGACATTAGGATTTCAGAGAATTAATTTCCTGGGAAGCGGCTGTACAACACCGGCCTAAGCCAGAGAGACGGGATTTCATTCAGAGCCTCAAAGGTGGGAGATTTAAAGGTCGGCAAGAGAACACAGATCAAAAACATGAGGGGGTGGGTGGCGGGGGGGCTGATAACACAGTCCGACAGAAGGAGGTAAACAGAGAGACAGAGAGTGATGCGTTCACATTTATAACACGAAGAGTGGGCTGTCCAGGAATGGGGGGGGGGGCACCGTAAAGACTTCTAAGAGCATTTAAAGCAACATGTGTCAGATATCCACCTGTGGAAACATTTTTTATTTTTTTTTTAAATATGGCTCGTTTATAGGCTTCAGGGTGGAATTAAATGCATCCGGATAAACCTGATGACTGGAATGTCCTGTTCCCAAAATGTGTGTAAAACCATGTCTACCTGCTGGCAGTGAGTGGGATTCCCCGGGGGGCACAGAACTGCCATTGTGCTAGAGAAGAGAAAATAAGACCCACGGCAGCAGTAAGAAACCCAGACTCACCTTAGAAAAGTACTTACAGACTTGCAGAGCCAGGTATTAATCAGGAAACGTATCAACTGATGCTCACGAATACTAATACGCCAGCTGTTTGATATCTGAACCTACAGGAAATCAGTCACACTCCATTACTCAAAGTGATGTTGCTGGGGCCCAACAAGAGTGATACACCATATTTGTAGCATAATTACGTTATAATAATATAACAATTCAGATGCTGGATAGTTTACCAGTTATGCACTTTAAATGAGAAGTAAACACAAGCAGGCAGAATTAATAACAGGGATTATTAATGATCCAAACATCCATACTATAACCATATCCTGGTTTGGACTCCAGCACGAGCCTGTTGAGGGCTACAGTACAGCCAGGATGGGATGCCAATAGGTCATCAGGCACATGTGAGCAATACCTTGCCCTGTAGCTGTAGAGAGATTTCACTACCTTGGGCCCCCGCTGACAACAAAATCGGTGGTTAGGTCAAAGCCCATAGAAAGTACTACTGTGTTAGTCCTCAGGAAAGGCGCTAGAATCAAGCCTTTCATCAAAAAGGCCAGCTGCAAGAATGGCATCGTAAGCAATTTATGTTTCTGAAAAACTGTGGCTCGTACGAGCCAAATCTGCAGATTAACAGTAAGAGTTCAGGACTGCATCAGACCCACAGGAGCAAACCAGACAGCTACAGCTAACAATCCTCTGCAAATCGCAAGAACACCACAGTGCCAATGTTTCTCTTCTCAATTAGTCCATCCAATTCCTGACCACTCATCCCGCACCAGAAACCCAGTGCAAGAACCAACCGAGTACTAATCAAGTACTAACCAGGTGGAACAGCGCCCTGCTCGGTGGTGCATATTAGCAGTGACTCGGCAAAGCGTGACCTCCAGAGATGTTCATGCAAAACCACGGGAGGTTTTCTCTTCTCTCCACCTCAGATAATGCCTTTCAGCACGATTATCTCACATTCACAAGACATCCTATTCCCTGAAAAGCCTCCCCCCCCTACAATAAGCCGGGAGGTGTCACACTGTGTACACCGTGTTCCTGCTCCTTGGGTGTGTCGGGACAGGCGAGCGCTTACTCAACAATTCAGTGCGTCAAACTGGGGACCATCCCCCTCCCCCCTGTGTTCACTATTTGGTTGGTGCCTAGAAATTACGACAAAGGCCGTGAGCCTGCATTGTACTGTTGGGACGTGGATTCACCTCACTGCCAAGCTATTGAGAAGAAATCCCAGGAGAGATATGATCGTACAGAGGGCACTGATGTTATCAGATGGTTTTGTACAAAGCGACGTACAAGTTTGGGAAACATACGTGCTGTGGAGGAGTCGACCAAGCATAAGTACAGCTAGGCTATGCTTCCAATGTATGCAGTACTAGAGAAGGAGCTACACAACATCTTTCAAACAAGCAAGAATCTATGGAGACTGTTATGCAGTAACCAGAAAGTGTAACACTGAGAACATTCAGGGAACAGTGGTATTCAGCTAGTGGTGGTATTGAGGTGGTTTTGAATCCATAAGTTTGTTGGTTAAAGTCAAGGATCAGAGGCTGAGGTTGTGTCTACAGGTCCAGGGTCCCGACAGCAGTTACCTGGGTCATCAGAACCCCTATGTATGTGCAAGGATGGTGGATTCAGCTCCATAAGAATAAGAAATCCAAAACTGATAAAGTAATAATGCGTGAAAGAATTTGGAAAAGGGGAAAACCTTGGGACTGTATTCAGAAGGAAGCTGATTAAGCTCCCTGGGCAGAAGCTGATGTTTTGTCTATAAGTCAAGGGTCCTGACAGTGTTTTCTTGCTGGAAAAGATTTAAAGCAGTAACCATTTAGGCTGCAAGCCCAGATTATTACAGGACACCGACGGCGCAGGCATGGAGAACGGCTTCACCACTTCAGGACGGTGGTGGTCTTTCCCCGGGATCCCGTCTCCCGAACATCCGTGTGGTCTACATGACTGAGAGCAGCTCGCCCGCTGGACATTCTTCTGCAGCTGGTAAAAATGTGCTAATCCTACAACGTCCAGGATTCACTGATCTGTCATGCTGCGGTCGCCAGCTCCAGGCGTCTTTTCCAAACACTCATCACTAACTAATCTGTAGGAATGTTTGTGGTTATTTTTGGCCGAAAAGCAGAGTTAATGGATTTACCGTGTTCATGGAGAACTCTCTGCAAAGGCCTAAATGTGCCACACAAACTACACACATCAGAGAACCAAACAGTAGATGATGTATCTTATACATTATTAACATCATTTCTGTTCTGTTGTCAAAGATTGACATCCCTCTTCTCCTCTTGATTAATATGTATTGCGTGCATATTGTGTATAAATCGAGTTTCAGTGCAACAAATGGCTTCTCTGTACACCTACTATGAAGACTGTGAGCCATTGTTCCTTTAGCTACCAGACAGAAGCATCCACTGGGGGTTATGTACCGGCTGGAGCGTCCCACCCCAACATAGATCAACTGTGCCCAGAACTGAAGAGTCTCTATGTGTCCTAGGCGACCTGCTTTAGTGCAAATGGACAGCGTGTAAGAGGTTAGCAAGAGTGAGTGTGAACTTCAGTCCCCTTAAGGTTTTTGCATACTTCTGTTACATTACAAAATTAAAAATGAGTAGGAAAGGACACTGTCTTTCATCACAAACATCCCCCATATCTATGTGGTCACAAAGTGAGGGAAACACCCATAATGACCAATAGGGTTGATTCCAGGATCTTTTTTAAGGTGGGAGCATAAGAGTGGGCATAATTCATACAAAGGGGACAACTTTATCATTAGCCAATAATGTGTTTCGAATTGGTGAGTGAAAGTGGAGGGGGCACTCTGGAGACCAATCAGCTTTCAGCTGGGAGCAGTGCCCCTGTGGCCCCGCCCCTCTATACACCCCTGATGACCAATGATCACAATGCTGCAGTGTCATTATACAAAACCATCTGGGCTGATCAGATTGACTTAATGGTCATCCATTTCACGCCTTGCTACCCATGATGCTTTGATCAAGTGCTGGAACTTTCCAGACATTAATAACCGATGGGGCTATGCTCATTCCTGCTGAGTGCACATCCATTTTTCTCGCGCTTCCTACATCACCACCTGCCCAACAGTGAGCTGCTCGCTCACAAAAGTCCGAAAACAGCCAAGGCTCGTGTGTGTGCAGTAACACAGAAGAGGGACAATGGTGGACTGCAGGGCTGCAGAAATGCACAGGTGGGACTTTTACAGCTTAGTCTTATCAACCTCATTACACCCCCACTATTCCTTGACCGTTCTTATCCCTAACCCTCCAAGAGAGGGGATTACTTGAACATGTAATATTTTCAGTTCAGAAGCAGGGAGCATAAGAGGAGCCATAATTCATACAGAGGGGCCAATCTTTTCATTAGCCAGTGATATGTTTTTAATCAGTGAGTGACATTGGAGGGGGGCACTCAGGGGCCCGATCAGCATTCAGCAGGAGCCAGTAGCCCCATGGCCCCCACCCCTGTACATACCCCTGCCCAGACCCTACTCCTCACCGGGGACCAGAGTAATCCTTTACCGCTATAAATAACCACAAACATTCCTACAACTGAAGCAGCAGCGAGGGGCTGGCAGGAAGACAGCAGGCCCATCACACCGGATCGGAGTGGAGGGATTAGTGCCTTTTTACTACAGGAGCGGAACATCCAGAAAGACGTGCCATTTGCGGTCAGAAAGACCACACACGTGTTTGGGTGAGAGGCTCACGGGTAGATAGGACAACAACCTTCCTGGGGTGGGGGGCAGTTTTAGAGGAAATTTAAGAGGTACACTTGTGGCCCAGTAGGTAGGTTCAAATGCTAGGAAGGACGCTGTTATACCATTTGACTCTATATCAACTGGAGGAAGAGCTCTTTACATGAACAAAACTGCACACACAGACCATAATAATGATATAAGCATTTTTAAAATGACCCAAAAAAGAGACACAAGCAGGAAAAGGCAGAAGGCTCCCCAAATGCAGTGGGGCCACCACCAGAGGTAGTTTTTTACAGAGGCAGTTTTAACATAACCTACAGTGTATAAACATGCCGCTAGTCTCATCCACAGCATATTTTTACATCCACCCACCTTTAATATCTAATAGGGGGCCTGAATGGGGATGTCAGGATCTCACAGGGAACACAGTCTTGTACGATTGGATGCTCCAGTTAGCCAATCTGCATGTCTTTGGACAATGTGAGGAAATCCACGTGACATGGGGGGGGGGGGGGGGGGGGGGGCATGCAAATGGCATGCAAAGCCTTGGGAGTGCGAGTGTCATGCTCTGAGCTGCTCTCATCCTTTTGGAGGACTTCTTCAAAACAGTAATTTTAATATCATGGTAACTTATGTCCTGTTATACATAAAACTTAAAAACAGGAATAAATCTCATGATGGTAATGGCCAGGGTGCCCCCTGCTTGGTTATTCTTGGGAGAAGGTCCAGGGTCTTCACAACCCACCTATGGATGGATGGAAATCTAATAATAATCCAACAGCACAGTTGCAAACAGACGGGTGGAATGAGAGTGGATTTGCGGGACGCTGATGTGTTTTCCCCGTGCAAGGAGTGCTGCTTTTTCCTGTTTAAAAGTTTAAAAACCGTAAGCGCAGAGACTAATAGCATTCCGCACAGTCTGCACACACTGCTGGCACGTCTACACAGTCAAGGTCAAGCTATACCAGCCTGACAAGTACACCTGTAAGCTCGTGACTGGTAAAAAAAAAACATATCCTGTAGCCATGATACCTAAACACCATCACATTCATTTATTTATCTGACATTTTTGTCCAAAGTGACATACAAGTGCAAATTAGAAAACTGGGTCAATGAGAATCCCAGGAGCAAAATGGGGTTACGAGCAATTACTCTATGAGCCACGGATTTTGAACTCTTAACCTTCTGGTCAAGAGCACAGATACCTAAATCAGTGAGCTACACACAGCTCAGGGCTTCATGTGAAACAATACATAACTAAAGTAGTTCCTTTGCCGATTCTTCTGTCCAAAGCAGCATATAACTCCTTTTCACACATTCATGTATTGGGATATTTTACCTGGGCAATGCAGACTCAATATGTCCCCCAAGGGTACAACAGCCAGTTCCACCAGAACTCAAGAAGGTACAGGCCACTGCGCTGCTAAAAAGACTCAAATCAGATGCCTAACATATCTGACCTGTGATCTGTCGCTTTTGTGTCTTAAATAGCATTACAGAGAAAGCAGAGTGCAAAATGAAAATGAAACGATAATTTTGCTTGTCATTTGTACAGTTTTGTACATATTGTTAAATGCTACATGTCTTGTCCTGTCTTATGTCGTGTTTGCAGTGCACAGGAAGCCACAATCCCAGTCTTCTTGTGCAATAATAATATGGATCTGTATCTTGAGTACAGGTACATCAGAATGCTTCTTTTTGCGTACCTAATCTTGCTCTCCTTTGAGATACACACATATACAGGTGAGAGTGAAACTTCAGTTTAAGCACTGGGTCAGCCAGTGTGCATGTGCTCTTGGAGCAAACTGGGGTTAAAGAGCTCAACCGTGGCATCAGTTCACCAGCCCCTGGATTTCGACCAGTGAGCATCCGATCACAGGAAGAGTCCTAACCTACGGAGTCTAACATAAATGTAAATCAACAGATAACTTCATCATTAAATGGATAGAACAAAATCTGGCCTACTGTTCTAGACCTAAAAAGTTCTATATGAAGGCAATTCACACCTTACAGGTCATGGGACACACCCCTTGAGAGATGCACTGTGGAGGGACCATGCATTTACATGGGAGGGGACGTAAACAGCAACCACGTTGTTCTACAGCACCCACATTGACCAGCTGATGGGCAGAAACAGCATTCGAGCCCTGTGACGGGCTGAACATACGAAAGGTGCTACTGCTGGAGTTGGGCAGTTCACACACGTCCTACCATTGAGTTAAGCCTGGTGTGCCTCACATGCTCAGATTTACTTCCTGTATCCTGAGGATGGATGGATAAAGAAAATCATTCTAACCAGTATAAATGCACCCATAAAAAAAACGAGAAAAGTCATGGCCTGAATTGAATTGGTAGCACATGTCATGTTGTATCTGAAGAGCTCAACATCAAAACAAAAACAACCAGGACCAAATCTGAGGACCAGTTTGACTAAAAGATCTCTCAAAATGAGTAACGTCTGAATAAAATAAAAAATGTGTTGCAATCCCGGTGTGACATCACCTGATTTGTATCTACAAGCTTCGCTACAGTCCCTCCCGAATGTCCTGCCTCCCTGCAGGCTGTTTACCAGAGGGCTGATCACGTGCATGAGAAATAATTTCCATCCGTTATTAGATTGCAGCTAAATGAGTTAATTCCTCCTTCCCATCAAAGCATCACGATGTGACCGAATAGCAGAAAGCGAACACGGCATGCATGATGGCAGCGGCGGTGACGCAGGAATGCCCGCGGTCCGGGGCCTCCTCAATTAAGCTGCACAGTGAGGGGAGCTGGAGGCAATAAACGGATTAACCAACGCTGCCGTGGGTCCAGATGGACAGGACCCTCACTGGGAAGTCAGTGAGAATGGGAAGAGGAGGCCTGATAAACTAGGGTTTGAATTGAGGCTGATTTTGGGGAGTTCTAGGGAAAAAATATATGTGCCTGGGGTGGGTCTCCCTTAAAATGGCCATATTCTGTAACACCTCCCCCCATTTCACAACTTTAACCACTGCACCCCCACACTTTTCCACCTTGTCCCCCTGATCTCTGACACACTTCAAATGTTGCCTTAAACCTGCACGCACCCTGTCCCACCTAAGGGTGCTCAGCTGCACCCTGCTGAAAAAGGGTGACCCATTGCCCTTGAGACAGCCTGCCTTCCGGGTTAAAAACCTCATTTGACACTCCTCACCACACACCGATCTCAGCCTGAATGCTTCATAACAACATCACCGCTCTCGCAGGAGGCAGGGGAATGTAAACATCATTTCAGGTCTTTTTATGTTGGTAGGTGTGATGTGATGCATAACAGGGTTTGGAAGCATGTCACATTCATTACTTCATTATCTCTATAAGTCTGCAGATAAAACCCCACACCATAAAGCAAAGAGCCCTTTACACTGAAAACATTCACTAAGTTTAAGGTGCATGATAGAGGAACACAGCGAGGCATGAGGGTCACATGATCAGCCGATACCCGCGAGGGAACAATAAGTATTTATATGTGGGGCACAAAGGGCAGCCTCAAACCGAAAAGGCCGGACCAGAACTGATGAATTCGGCAAAGAAAGGGCGAGACAGTCAGTCCAGGACGGAGCACACATTTACAGGGTCGCCAACTCTTACGCATCTGGCGTGACACTCGATCTATCAGACTCTCACGCAAGAAATCTTCCAGCAAATCTATGTAATTCCAATATATACCTTAAATTAGCTACATCAAAAGCGTTGGGGTAGTTTGCAAGCCCTACAAACTATTTACATGGTAGTAAAGCTGTCACATACATGTCAATGCGTGTGCAAGTGTGTGCAGATTGTCTCGAAACTGAAAATCTCTTCTCCAGCCAGCTGACCAAAGCAGACAACCATGCACATTTATCTATGTATGTTTATATCGGGGTGGCCAGAGTTCAGCACCAGTCAGCACTGGAAGAGTTTGTGAGTTTTTGAAGTCTGGTGTTTATGGTAAAACCACACCTTGGGATCAGAGAGCGACAGCCCTGTAATTTACCTGCTTGTCAATCGGGGGCGCAAAGCTCGCGCCCGGAGGCCGTGTCTTCCGCGAGCACAGGTGACAACGCTCAACAAACATATAGACGCCAAACCCCAGCTTTATAAAAAGCCAGTTTGCTATAAAGAGTCCAGACAAAGTGGTCCCTGTCCGAACCGCGTTAATGTTTCACCTCTGACTAGCTTCTATCGGCTGTAACTCTGGGTCCCAGAGAGGCATCGCTGTGAGGTGTCACCCTACAGGACGCTCGCGCATCTCACCTTCCTGTCCCAAGCCCCCCATTCCGCACCAGCAACTCCGTCCTACCTGCTTTGGCTTTATCCGCCTTCCCGAAACGCCAGAAGGACTGAGCCTTTCCCCGGCCCGCGTTAGGCTTCTTCCTCTGGATGGCGTTGCCCATGATCGAGTTTCTGGGCGCCTACAGTCCCATGTCGTGGTGGCGCGGCCGCCCCCGCCTCCGTCCGGAGCCCTGCTGACATGCGGCTCCTGCTTTCGGCTCCGTCCCCCTACCTCTGCTTAGGTTGCCCGTACAGAGCTGCGTTCTCTCGGTACTTGGAAGCGAGTGAGCGAGCGGGCGTGCTCCTGCATGTGATCCTCCCTCCTTCCCTGTCATTATCTCCTCTCAGATCTGAGCCGGCTCGCGGGATCTGTCAGTCAGAGCTCGCCCGACCAATAGGAGCCGCCGGGGGGGAGGGATTTCAGCGTTCAGCGTGCGCCTTACTAGTATCCTGACCACGCCCCCTACACGCGTTCCCATGGCTGTATATTTGCGGGATAACCCACTGACTTAATTACGAGCCACCTAAACTCAAACCAATGAAATCTGATAACAAACATACTGCAGCAAATAAAGAAAACATTTCTGTCATGTAAGGATTTCCCTACAAGTAGACAGACAGACAGGCAGACAGACAGGCAGACAGACAGACAGACAGACAGACAGACAGATAGATAGATAGATAGATAGATAGATAGATAGATAGATAGATAGATATATTAGATAACAGCAAACAGTAAAAGCACAAAGAATGTGGATATTGAAAGGTGTTTGGTAAATATTCTGTTCATGTTCCTAAGCAGTTTTGATCTATTCAGACAGTTGATCCTATTTTTCTATACACGGCCCTTTCGCTAGCATTCGAGGGGGATGGCTACTCTTATCTGCATTACAGCCCTTTCTGTTTCCTGGTTTTGTCGCGGTTCTCGCCCCACTGCAGCGCTGGGCAGCGCTTTCGCCAAACACTCTTGCAGCTAGTCAGAGAATCCTCTGATGCAACATCCTGTAAGCCGACGCCTGCCTAGCCAGTGCAGTCCAGAACCTGGGCGTATCTGCTTGTTGTTTTGCCATAGTCAGGACTTTTCCGCTGTAGTCACTGCTGTTTCTGTTATGACCTCACTACACACCTGCCTGTTCCCGCGTTCGCACCCGGCACCCCAAGCTCTGAGGCCAAGGATGACTTGTCTGGACAGCTCTGTGAATTTCTGTGGTATCCCCCAAGCTCACTCCCCACCCGCTAACCAGCACACTGGATCCAGACAGAACCTGTTTTGAGGACCTGGATTATGCTGAAACTTGTCCTGGGGGCCGTTTCCAATCAGTGAGACTATCTGCTACGTCTGGAACACAAGTTTTCTCAGAAGTTTCTCTGTCTTTAGACTCAAAGATGATGATAGGGGTGACATCACCTAGAAGAATCTGCTGGAATGATTCCAAACTCTGCAACCCCCCCCCTCCCTCCCCCATACACGCATTGACAAAAACAGTAGGTTACAAACACTGGCATGGAGTGATGTAATGGTGATTGGAAGGTCATCAGTTCAAGGTTGCCAGTTCAGTTCTAGGTTGCCAGTTCAAGTCTCCGAGTTGATAGAGTAATTTCACTGTTAGGCCCTTGAGCAAGGCGGTTAACTTCCAGCTACTCTAGAGACTGTCTGATTCACAGTCGTATGTCGCTTTTGGATAAACGTTGGATCTCAGGAAGGTCCATTGCTGTTGTACCCTTGAGAGAGATGCCCAGTCCACCTGTAAATGTGAACCACACGTGTTTTGCCTTTTACCATGAGTTGCATTGTATGCAAGCTTCTGCGATTGCCCCAGAGATGCAGATGGGCCTAAGGGGTGAACACTTAGGGACAGTGAGTCTATCCTGGGCCTGATTCGCAGTGCAGTCCCCTGGAGAATGAGAACTGAGGAAGCAGCCCTGAACGCACGTGACCTTTCGCCAGTTTCGGGAGGGTGAGGCTTAACTACTAAACTCTTCCCGCTCCCCATATAGCCTCTCCCCTGCCGCCGCACAAAAAAAACAACATTTTTTACCTCAGTTAATAGTTTTTCAAACCCCACCCCAAGAGTGAAGAGTACAAAACAACGGTAACTGTGGGAATGAGGAAATTCAGAGGGATCCTCAGGGACGCCGGTGACAGCTTCACAACACAGAACAATATGGGCCCAAATCAATTACCCTATACAAAGAAGTCCATTACAATGCACTACTGGAGGCGAAATACTTCACTGTACGTCAGAAGACAATATCAGTAACAAAAACTAGAATACCATTTGCCCTCAAGTCATGAAAAATGTAGCAATTATATATACACTAAAAAGACAATACTTACAAAGCTTTGTGGTTTCAAGGCTTGTCAAAATACCAAGTATTTAGAAATCAGCATTTTTATAAGGAGGTGTAAGGCATTTGTGTTTTCTGTAGCCTGCAATGACAGCGAGAATGTCCTCATACCCATGTCAGGCTTTGAGCCTGTTACTATTTACAGGCATTACTGGAATTACAGATGGATCCATCACGTGAGACCTCCACCTCGAGCCTGGCTCCCATCCAGACCATTATCAATGGAAAATGAGCTCTCCCCACGGGACGCCGGAAACCTCCACGGCAAGTCCAGTCGGTAATGGACGCTCCTAATGTGTGCTTCCAGATCTGCACACTCTTTGGCAGACTTGCTGAGTGGACAGCAGAACTGCATCATCTCATCATGCCTACAGGGTTGGAGGGAAGCTTAACTGGATGGGAGCAGCTGGATCCTGCAAGGGCACCTGAGGAGGCAGGGGTCTTTGCGTCAGTGGTACAGTCACACCCGGTGGGGTGTTGGGGTGGGTGTTTTGGTCCTGGCTCCTCTCCTGCTGTGATTCGTTCTGGCCAGGTTCAAGTGAGAGGCGGCCAGCATCGAGGCCTGGAACCCACAGCTACCTGGGTCACTGGCTGTAGACGTTAAAATCTGTGAACTCATTCCAAATGTTCACTAGGAAACGGACAACCAATAGCTAACGAAATATCAATGAAGGCCCCATGTGAACCTGTAATTTATTAATTAGATTAGATAAACTTTATTGATCACATTCTTGGGTTAACTAATTCTTGAACTAACTGACGAGTTATTTCCATAGTTTAATGGGTAACCAGTGATAACTGATTGTACTCAAAGGGGCTAATGTGTCTGAATCAGGCCCCAGTCACACCTGTCACATCAAAACCCCTCTGTTCACAGTCTTAACAGCACTACCTGCCACAACTGTCACCCCAGCCACTGTCACATCTACATGGTCCATTTCCATCCCATAATATCATTCTCTTCCCTATCCAGGTTGGTCCCATTTCTAGCTCCTTAACAACTGCTGTGTCCCTTTCTACTCCCCTCAGCATGACGTCTGCTCAGTCTGTCCTAGAGTCTCCTCATCGGAACAGACAGTTACAAGGCAATGGCAGCTTTCCAATTCAAATCAGACAATGAACCCCCCTCCCCCCAACACACACTATTAATAATGGCCCATTCTCCACCCTAGGAGAGCGACTGTACGCAGCTGGAGCTCAGAGGAGGGGGGTACGCCGGAATAAATCTGCGAAAGCGGTCATTCTCAAAACTACAAATAATAATAATTCATAAAGCATTATTAATATGGCTCTAAATATTTATCAAAAGGCATAACACATGATTGCCATGTTTATTACACATTATGACTACCTTATGAAGCTCTTATCTATACTGCAATAGAGATACCGTCATAATGCACTATTGTTTAATTGTGCTCTAGCGTGTTGTGCTAGCAGCTGGGGCTGGGATTCGACCTAAAGATGGAGGGACATCAGGTGGTTTGTCTCACGGAATGACAAATATTTTGTGCCGTTGTCATGGTGACCCTTATTTTACGTTTGAGTCTCTACCTCATGCCTGCATAGCCTTCCTCTGTGAGATCATCGGCGAATCACAAAAAAATCTACTGTGGAGTAAGACTTCAAGGCATAGGGAAGCATGTGAGAAATTTTGCCTCAGACATCCATGACCGACCATGCAAATGAACACGTAACACTGATAAAACTTGGAGCTGTACTGGTTTGAACTGGATGCTAGTTCCATTTCAGTGAAAAACAGGATTCAAAGAGCAATGAAGGGTCCATGACCCACATATATCAGTCAAAACCTCTGAATTTATCTTTGAAGACAAGCGTGTTGGGGAATCCCCACAGTGCCCCCCAGCTACAGCGCCCTCTAGTGAATAACAGTGTTCACCACCCATGTGCCTTGTTGACCATACACAATTTCAATACACAATTTGAGAACATAACTGTAGGAAAAAAATTAACAAGACGAGTTTTGAGAATTACACCAAGCGATATACCAGTTGTCTGCATGGCAGAGCTTCTCTGAGAGTGTTGGCACGCCCTGGCTGGGCTCCACAGCGCCACCTCTGCCTCATGATGTGCAAAGGGTCAGACACAGATGGGAGATGGTAGCTCTGTTGCTGGAGCTCAGGGAAAGATTAGCAGCAGGCTGAAACCAAGTGAGGGATGATGCTGTGGGTTAGGGAGCGTGGGGGTCTTTACTGTTTGCACCACAGGGAGGTCACTAAGAGAAACATACATGCAGGGCAGTGGGCTGGGGGCCCCCGTGAGGTCACACACCCCCACCAGGCAAAAATACCATCACTTCCTCCCCCACAGACATGCACGGCTACCTCCAGCACCATTACACATGAAATGTAAGAAACCCCCCCCCACATACACTTATGCACCTTTGCACACATCTGTGTGGGAACAGAGTCAGAATTTGCTATATCTGCTCAAACAATGTTCTAAAACATAACCATTTCTGTAGCTTACAATTAATATATTTACATAAGCATATGGTGACTAAGGCAAATTACGCATTTCTTTGTATTGACCTGAGGCCCATCCCAGGAACTAATCATCTGGTTATATGTCAGCTTAACCATCACGCCACCTGCTGTCTCTAGCTGTGAATGACACCACTGTTCCTTGTGACCCTTCCAGAAACACTAGTTTATCTGGCCTGGGGAAAATACAATGCAGAGGGGCTCCTTAAGGACAAGAAACCTCCGTGGTCCGTTCATTAAGCCATATAACTCATCTCACAGTAACAAACTCCCCAACAACACATATGGCTGAAATCCAACTCACACATGATGTAAGAATCTGGATTGTAAAATGGAACCTCCTGGCCTTTCCAGCGAGGTCCACCCAGTTTTGAAAACCTCTCTCTTCCCTGGTTCCCAGAAGGAGGGGGAAAAGGAGAAAAAAACGTCCATGCAGCTCACAGAAACAACAATTATTTTATTTATAATTTTATGAAAAGGCATATTGCCCCCAAACGTGAAATCTACATGGGGAGTAAGGGTTACACAGCCGCCGCGCACATCAAATTTGCTCAGCCCCCTGGTGGAGAGTCGAAGGCACTGCAACTCATAAGAACTAAAGGCTGGGTGGGGAAGGTACATCACAGAGGGGCAGAACCGTCACACAGTCAAAGCAGGAGCTATCTCAGATCTAACAGGAAAGGTCAGCGTTTGCATTGGCGAAAACCTTGAGTACGTGTAGGAGGTCTGCTCCAAACGCGTCAAGTGAGTCGCCATTAATACTCAGACGTTTGCAGTACTATGCAAAAGTCTTAGGCAGGCAAAGAAAATGTCTACAGCTATTTATCTGGGTAGAAAGTATCTATTTGCTCAAAAATAATAATGTAATTTAACATTAAAGCATATGCAAATTATCAGTAAAACGGGACAAGTGGGTACAGAAAATGGGTGGATGAAAGAACAATTAGACAACAAGAAACAGACAAGAAGAGTAGAAGAAGACCGCTTCGGTTTCCAAACATCTCCTCTGGAGCACCTCAGCCATTCCGCGTATTTGTTACATTTCACTGTTTCATTCATTTTAATTAACGTCTGTCAAAACTAAATAAGGTATTGATTAGTCATATGAGTAAAAGAATTCATAGGTGTGTTGGACGGCTGCTGCAAAAACTGGGATAATTTTAGGAGAGGATTTGAAATGGTGAAGCTGACAAACTTTGACAGGGATGAAATCACACTGACATTCAAGATCATTTGGACATCATTCTCTGTAGCTGCCTAAGACTTCTGCATGCTGTACATCTGAGGGCCATTGAAGGAGCCGTAAGTCTGACTCATTAGCTTAATTGTCACCTCATTATTTTAACGGCCGTTTATGGACAATCCACAGCTCCTTTCGTAACCGCAAAATGCTCCCACGGTACTTCCTCTATTTTCTCAGCAGGAATGTTTTTTGCTGTCTGACAGGCAGTGGGCAGTCTCCTGATGTGCTTTCCTCGGTTTGCTTTGTTAATACCTGCTCTGACAACAGGAATTTATGAGCTGGAGGAAAGTTGGATTGCGGTTAATGTTTCCCGTGATTTTGCTTTGGCGCGGTGAATTGGCAAATTCCTCTCCTCACTCTCTAGAGAAGCAACTTTCATTAACGGCCCCTTAAAAATATACATTGCATGGCATGTTGAAGCACACTAATATGGTCACGCCAAAGCTCTGGGCTTCCCTAACCAGCCTGTTTATTACTCAAAGAGACATGCCAGACGGTAAATTCCCTGTAACCCACAGACACAGGTGACTTGTAGGCCAGGACTTTATCCAGAGGTTATGTAAGTCACTGACCTGTGTGTGTTTACAGAGTTGCTAAGATAGAGTTGGAGCCACGTAGGCTACTTGTCATTTACCCATGTAAACCTACGATCTGGCTGCCGTTTATAAAATCTCAGCCGATGTACACGTGGCGGCCAGCAGGACACTGGCGTGGTCCCGGAAGGCCGGTGCTGGTCTACCAGAATGGCGTTTCCACCGATAACGAGTGCCTTGTGATATCACAGACGTGAAGGACATCTCCTAGGAGGCAGTTTGTGCAAAAAAAAAAATCACCAAAGCTTTTATGTCAAAGCCAAAAGCTTTTATTCTGTGGTCAGGCTCTTGGAAGAATCTCAAAGAAAAATGCATCACTCCCATTGACCCTGGTACTCCTGAGGGGGCTTTTATACACTCTTTCACAACAGACAGACACTCCCCTGCCCCCTTAGATTTGCAGTGGTGAGTAGAAGCTTAATCTCCTCAGTTACAGTGTTAATAAGTAATATTTGAAACATTTTGTAAGATTAAATGTTGCATCTACTATAAATCCATAATAGTCTTCTGGAACCTGGACTGAAGTTGAGCTGGGATTGGTGAAGATCCCATCAGAAAACTGGGAGCAGACTTACTGTAAAGATTAACTTGGTACTGTGCAGGCTCTGGTTTGGATGGGATTTTGGAGTTACTACAGCCAAGCTGAGTTTTGGCCTTGAGGGAAATGAACATCCAACAGGGGAAGGCCTGTTTTCATTAGTTTTTTTACTTCTGTTTTGTACCTGTATCCGGTTTACAAACTCAGGGTGGAAGGCAGGTGTCCCAGCATCTGGGACACCAACTGTCAGAATAATCACCCCCCCTCCCCAATTAAATTAATGTACTTTTCTTTGGGGCAAATTTAGAGGAACCAAGCTTAACTTCGGCCAGAAATAGCTACGACGTTATTAAACCGGGAAGACAGTAACAGGCATTCAATATCATGTTATTATATTGCACTATTACAGTGGATATCAGCCTTCTCCAGTTTCTGAGACCGACTGGGGCAGTGGGTGTGTTACAGGAACCTCATGCAAACTGGTGCTGGAATCAGGAGGCGGCAGCCTCACGAAACTGGCTCCTTAATATCAGACATCTGGGAAAGCATGGTCACTAAATATTAAACAGCATAACGACACTGCAAACAAAAGCAAGAGACGCGAGGAGAAAGTATGACTGAGAGTGGATGCTTGGGGGGGGGGGGGGGTCTCCATGGCGACCGAAAGACTCATTGTCCCTGGTTCAGTATTTACTGCGCTCACTTTATCTATGTGAGGGGCGAGGAATGTAAGCTCCCTCTCTGCGCCCCCCATGGGTGGCCCTGGGATATTGCACGTTCGCTGTTTGCGGCAACTTCGGCAGGCGTTAGAATTTAGCGTTGTTCTTGTCCAACATCTACTGTGACAAATGCCTCCCATTGGCTGAAGTGATCGAGTGCGTCGGTGACATGTGCTGAGGCATGAAAAGTTAGATTAGGACAGCTCGTTAGCACGTCCATTCCAGGTCACGAGTTAGATAAGAGGAGCCGCGTGTGTAGCGGTGGCTAGCGCGCATGGACACGCATGGGCGGACACGGCAACATGAATGCGCTTCCCTCGGGAGCCTTTCTGGACACGGCGTCATGTTACACAGTCCCAGACGTCTGCGTCTGAGCAACAGAGCCAGATAACCCCCATCCGTCGGCCTGGTTACCGCCAGGGACCCAAACAAGGAGTCCTCCTGAAGGAGGCCTTCATTTGGTTGCTTAGCAGATGCTTTTGTTCAAAACAACTTAAAAATGTCGCCCCGCAGCTTACATTTGTAGTCATTTGTGCTGGATGAGTCATATCCAAATGGGGAGGGGGGCAGGGAAACAGGGGAGGGATTCCACACCAAAGTAACACATAGTGGCAAATGTAACATGAAGCAGCTTTAGGGATATTGATTAATATACAGGGCCACTGGCCCCAGCCGAAAGCTGATTGGCCCCCAGAGTGCCTCTCCCCCTCACTAACCGCTTTTAAGACATTTCATTGGCTAATGATAAGATTGGCCCTTCAGTATGAACTATGGGCCCTCTTATGCCCCCCTTCAAATTGCCTCTGTTAGACAGGGAGGCCATCTCCGTCCCCGAATGTTCCTAAGCCAGCTCGCTGGCCAGCTGTGCCTCTCACGGGAGCTGACCCCCACACAGCTATGCAGGTGTGCTCTGGGAGCAAGGTGAAGGGCATGCATGCTACCCGCCGTGGAAAGACGGAGGGCCAGTTTGCCTTCACGTCTCGCGCCTGGGTCACCTTGAGGGTAACGGATAACGAGCCGAATTCCAGCCTTAATTAGACCCTGTCCTGCCTCTGCTGGCTCTGCTCAAAACAAGCTCCTGACAAAGGAGCTAAAGTCCTCGGCCCGCGCTGCCTCTCGCTTCCAAAGTTTCCTCGAGGAATTTTAATCCCTCGTTGTGGTTTTTTTTTCCCAGCAAGGGTGACTCAGAGCGGACCGGTCGGGCCTCCATACCTGTGAGAGAGGCCACCTTTGGGGTCAGAAGCTCATTTCCTGACTTTGGTAATATCGTCACGTTCTGTGTCAGAACAAAAACAGACAGAGGACGATTTAAAGTAGAGAATGTCCAGGTGGACTAATGGTAAAGTAACGCGATTTTTAACCAAACTGGTTTTGAATTGAATCCTGTTAGGCAGTGTTTCCCCAGTCTAGTCCTCGAGAACCCACAGACAGTCCATGTATTTGCTCCCTCCCAGCTGCCAGTATGGAGTGAAAATGTGGACTCTCTGGCAGGAAACTGGGAAGGAGCAGAAATGTGGACTGTCTGGCAGGAAACTGGGAAGGAGCAGCAATGAGGACTGTCTGGCAGGAAACTGGGAAGGAGCAGAAATGTGGACTGTCTGGCAGGAAACTGGGAAGGAGCAGAAATGTGGACTGTCTGGCTGGAAACTGGGAAAGAGCAGAAATGTGGACTGTCTGGCAGGAAACTGGGAAGGAGCAGAAATGTGGACTGTCTGGCAGGAAACTGGGAAGGAGCAGAAATGTGGACTGTCTGGCAGGAAACTGGGGGTCCTGCGGAAGGTTACCTAACGCTAATCATTTCAGTAAGTTAAGTCGTGGTGAGGCTGGAGTCTATCCCAGGCAGTACTGGGCGTGAGGGTGAAGACACCCTGAATGGGATGCCAGAGTTCCCAATCACCCAACACCCACACGCCTGCCCAGACATCAGGCAGCAATCCAACCCACAACCCTGGAGGTGGCAGCCAACCTGTTACCATTAAAATTAACATTCGGCACTAATAATACTACTGATATGGAAACCATTCCATACATGGCTTAGCGCCCACACAATTCCTCCATGGGATGTGACATGACCGCACATTAAGCTGCAGATGTCGTGATGTCAGCTGCAATGCATGCCTCCTGTCCGCCACGCCGCATTGGCTTCTGCAGCCTGCTTGCTGAGCTGCCCTTTGGCACCTATAGGGCTGCGTCCACAGCAGGCTCTTGTTGCCGTGGAGACAGACTCACGTGATGTAAAAGATGTTTCTTCAGGGTAAACTTGTGGTGCCGTTGCCCAGCAGCCCTCAGGGGCACCAAGGGTTTCCCCAGGGGCCCCCGGGGCAAAGCTTAAATTGTAATTGGGAAGCCCCCCTACCAAGAAAACTGGGGGTGGAGGCAGCACAAAAAAGTAAAACGCCAAAAAAACATTACATGGTAAAATGATATCATCAAGCTAAATTCCCAAATATCTGACGAGGGGTGAGACCCGGGGTGTTAGTGCTTAGCCTTAGCTGGAATCCGTACCCCCCCCCCGCCCCATTCCTGGACAGCCGACAGCAGGATGAAGTCACACACCTCCATCCCTGACACACAAGCACACACAAACCCCCAGATTCCAAGGCCTTCCCCACCCTACCGCCACCTGTAAGCTTTACGGTGGCGTAATGATCATGCTGCGCCACACAGGCCTGGGGGGGGGGGGGGGGGGGGCGGCGCCATGGTTAAGGCGCCACATCCCTTAAGCAGCCTCCTGCATAAGTACCTGGCCGTCTGTGACGGATGTTATGATGTTGAGAAGGAGGCTTTACGATGTGGCACAAGCGTGGTTTTTCCGAGCTGCTGGCGACTCGACACCTCAGCCGAGCCTCAGTCAACACCCTACTGTTTAAACGCTGGCTGGGGGGGCGATCCTCAGCTGTCTGCTTTAATGGCATGAGGCAAAGTCTGGACTGTATGTATAAACAGAACGCAAGGCCAGGGCCCTTTGGTGTAGGATCATAAAAATAAACACAGGTTCGCCCACAACACATATGCTGAAAAACAGCAGCTGGAATAAAACCTTAAATAACAAAATCAAGCAGAACATGGAAACCCTCACAGAACCCCAACGGCAGCGGCTTTCACAGAAGAGAGGGACTGGAGAGAAGAGACCCCTGTAATTAAAAGGGTGTTTGCAAAGAAACTGATGTAAGTCATCACACTGACTCAAGAAAGCTTTGCGTCCTCAAAATCATCCTGCCGAACTGTGCCCCCCCCCCCCCCCCCCAGTCTGGGCTTTGTGCCTCCCCCCGCTATGAAAAATTCTGTCCAGTAGAATCAGGCAGACCCCAGCCACCTTGGTGGGATTGGGGGCAAGAGGGGGGTAAATAATTTATGAGCACGCTGGAAGTCTCACAGTTGCTGTGGGTTTACAGAGGCAAGTGTGGGGTAATGTTTGGAGAGGGAGGGGCAGGGAGAGCCGGCGAACCCCCCCCCGGCACTGCGGACAGCCCCGTTTTATGGACCTCCCTGCCTTGGCGGAAAGCGGCCAAGCAGGTTTCTGAGAACGAGCTTCAGGACGTCCTGCGTTTCTGCTGCTGTTTGTCCCGAGTCTAAAAAGAAACAGCCAGTGAGAAACTGTCTTCTGTGTGAATGAAATTTCCCAAAAATAAAAACAAAAACGGGGTAGAAACGTGATCCAAATTTTCTCCCCGCTTTCCTGTGGTCACCACCAAGTCTGACAGCGACAAACGGATCGGCGAAATGAGGCAACTAGACTGAATGTAAACAATTACACTTCGATGTTACCCATCAACAAAAAGGCGGGTGAGTCATCCAGCTGTTCTCTATTACATAAAAATGCATTATATCCTACTAAAGCTCGAGATCACTGAGTGTCACAAGATACAGAGCAGATATTACAGAAAAGTCCTCTCTGCTAAGACAATAAACCACAAAACAAAAATGACCATGTTCTCAGACTACAGGGAGCTTCCAGGAGACCCCTACATGGACCATCCTTATCTCTACATTCATCTTCCCTGGGAAATGTCTTCGGAAGGGTGCTGGCCAGTAAAGAGCAGAGACCTTACAGAGACGCAGACTATGAGTATCTGCTCAGTCTCTGCCCACCCATTAGGAGAAGGAATATTGATTGAGGCTGGCACTGAGGGTTAAGCCTCGTAGGTCTCACACAGGAATGAGCTGAAGAGGTGTGGCCTGCTCGATGTGGGCGGGGCACACTGAACACGAGTGACATCAAACACTGCCAGCATGACGGGGGTCTTCCACGCATCCCACCCAGGCCCCCTGCTGAGATCCAGTGCTGGGATAGTAAAAAGCACACCCCCACACACATGTCCTCTCCAAGGAACAACAGGACTTAATAGGGGAGGCATGTACAGTGTGAGAGATATGAGCAAAAACAGAACGTTCACTACAGAGGACAAGAATGACTCGCCAGACATCAGGAAGATTTTGGGCTTTCGAGAATAAACCATGAGACTGACCCATCCTGCAATCAGACAACGTGACAGAAAACGGCCCAGAAAGAGGAAGAGTGGAGGGTAAATCAGTACCCAGGGTCAGGGATCGGCTTTAGCACAACTGAACTCGGACAATTAGACCTGGTGAGCAATGTCAGCAAAAGTAACATTCCAGCCATAAAACAACTGCATCTGCATGTCTAGGGGAGCAGACTGACCCAGCAGGCTGGTCCAGCTCTTACCTTTGGTGCAGTCCGGCTCAGTGTGGCTGTGCTTGGCCATCTGACTGTCCGCCAGCCTGCTTCGGGGCTCCGGCCTGCCCCCTCCATCGCTTTTCTTCTTCCTGTCTCCCCGGAACCAGCCCAGGGCCCGGCTGAGAGACCCTCCGTTTTTCCTCTTGGCCTTGTTGGTCTTGGCGTCACGGGCCAGGACCTCCGTGATATCCCGGGGCACCAGGTCCCCCACGGAGTTCCGCCTCGACATCCTCCCCTGGTGTCCCCCGCCCCCTTCTCCCGCTCCTCAAATGTAAATGTTAATCCTGGAAGACCCAAAAAGGGAGAGAGAAAGAGACATCCAGTTTTTACCAGCCCCAAAGAAAGACAGTCCTTTATCTGAGAAGTCCTGTCTTCCTGCCTTGCTCCTGGGGAGGACCAAAGACTGTCAAACAGATGTGCTCTATAACAGAGTTGTAGCCGTTCTCAAACCGCCTCTCACACGTGAGCATGAGCTTCTCCAGAAAATGTTTCCCAGCTCTGGAGTCCGATCCCAACCGGAAGTCTTTCTGACGCAAACAGAGTCTAACAGAAACCTCAGACTTCTCACACAGAAACAGACACTCCAAAAAAGAGAATTCCAAAAGTTTTCTCTGCGCTGTGAACAGCGGCACACTGGCAGCTTGCGAAACAGCGGCGAGACCCAGAGCCGTGCTGAGCTTGGAGAATGTGGCAGTGAGCCGTAGGGGCGAGTAAATCCCGCCGACCCAGACCTGTCTCACGGCGTGGAGCCTCCGCGCTGTTTTCCTCGCCTCCTCACACTCGTGCTTTCTGGCGAGCGGTCATCCTCCTGCTCAGTCCAGCCCACCTCCTCCCCCTCCCTGCCCTCACTCTGCTGGGGGGGGGGAAGCCCCCAAGTTAAAGGCACAATGGTAAGAGGCTGCCTGCCCTCCCCTCTGTTCGTGTATATGTAGTCATGTTCCCTGCACACACGCACGCAATACTCACACTAAGTCTGTTCCCTCCTCATAGCCCTGCTCTCCTCTTGACTCACATTCCCTCCACGTGCTCCGGAAGGTTCCGCGAGAGCCTGCTGGTCTGAAAACGAGCAGAACGGCCAGGCAGGTGAGCTGGGGCGACCCCCCCACCCCGTTACTCCCGTGTCACTGGTGAGTTACTTGGGTTGAAATTCGACTCCGCTGGCTGAGCAGAGTGACTGACATGGGGAAATGCAGGCAGGTATTCTCTCTCTCTCTCTCTCTCTCTCTCTCTTTCTCTAACTCACACACACACACACACACACACACAAAAGAGAAAGATAAACAACCCCCCCTCACTTGAGATCCCTGTTCCAGCCCAGTCTCTATCTCCTGCTCACTAAAAGCCTATCAACAGGAATAACGGAACACGTGGCTTTGCGGGAGCTGGGGAAGGAGGGTGTGGTTTAGAGTGGGGGGGGAGAGGGTGTTGGAGCGTGTCACATGACTTTCTCCCTTGGCAAAGCTCACCCTGTAACACGTGTTAGCTGCAGCCTGAGCTGCAGCAGAGGTGACCTGAGGGGGGCGCTGACACCACTGCCTCAGCAGGGCTCTGCCCATCGGTGACCGGCTGTTACACCCATCGCTGTGAAACATTTGCCCCACATGTGTGTTGAAGGTGAACTTCTTCCACCTGACAACGCTCTGGGGCCCAAAACAAAACCAGTCGCTTATCTGGCAGCCATTTCAGAGCCACTCACTTGCTGTACGTTAAGGGAATGAAAAACCGTATTCGCCATTTGCACAAGTACTTTGGAATGCTTCTCATCACATGGCATATCAGGCTCTCTGGTGAGACACGCATACTCATAAACTGCTGAGAGCACAGGCAGGAGGCTGATGAATGCAGAAGCAGGGATTTATCTGCCATCCCTGGAGCACGTTGGATGGAGATAAGGGCCTTGGTGAAGGGCTCACTGGAAACGTGGCTATTCTGTTGAGGACAGGACTTGAACCCACAACCATCTGCTCCCAGACACAGGGGACTAAGCCGCTGAGCCTCACAAGCAAAGGGATGGCGTGAGAAAGGAGGGGCGTGGCCAGGAGGAACTTGCTGTTCCACAAAAAAAGCAGACGTGTAGCCAGTAAAATTAGGCACTTAAAGTTATATAATTGGCCTCTGTTTTGATGAAGTGATTAATGAAAAAAGGTTATAGATGGCCGAGTTATACACTGAGCTCTAAGAACAGTGACAGCCGCTGATTTGTGTGAAACGGTGAGAAATTCCGGTTCCTTGGCAGGTTTCGTGCACTTATGTGCAAACCTCAGGAAACAGGAGAGCCTGACATCTGAGAGTGATCACTGCACTTCGCGCGTTAAAAAGTGGCCTTTATTTCACGCCAAGCTGAACCACAAGGCACCTCTGCCACTTGAGGCAACATCACATAATCCGATGGCCTGTAGCCAACAGCGATTTATTCCTCTGTTAGATTGTCAGGAAGTCTCCTGGTAAAGCAGCGATTGTGAAGACTGCAGAGTCATAGATCGATAGGTAGCTCCTCAGAATTCCTGGTTTATCTCTGTTCATTTAATTGAGGGTAAGTATGTGACCCAGCAGGCTAAGTCTCTGTGACTGTGATCAGAAGGTTATTGGTTTGAGTCCTGGCCTCTGTATAATAGCCACAGCTGTGGACCTTTGAGCACGGCCCTTAACTGCTGCAGGTCGCTGCCCTTTGCTGTCAAGTTTGTTCTCACCTATGTGTTTCATGCAGAGCAAGAGAGCATATGCAAAAAGAGAATTTCCAAATGGGGGTCGATAAAGTGTCATTAATGTCATTAACCATCAGACCACGGGAGATTTCAACTACAGGGACCATGAGACTTAATCAGATACATCAATGCTCACCCAGCCAAAATGATGCAGTTCACCCGTGGTTTGTGAAGATCTTCATTAATCCTGACCCCTGCCAGCCAGGGCGCCGCTCACTAATCGTGGCGCTCGCTAATTATTTGCACGATTTGCCTTGGCTGCACCCCAAACCTGAACCTGTGGGGATCGGAGATTAACCACCATGAGTCACTCAGACATTATATTCGAGACACTGGCTACAGTTTGAACCGTGACAAAACATTCTTTGTTATCATGGAGCTCAACCCCTAATTTATTGTTCTGAGACGATACTGGGTATTCGTCACGAATCAGTGACCCTGAGGTTTCCAGACAAACGTCCTGTTTAGGAGCAGAAAGTAACAGAGACCAAAACAGCCCCTAACACCCAGATGCTAAACAACACTAAGAGCGACGAGGTTAAACTGCCCATATCCTTGACCTGCATGTTAAAACATTGATCTTTTTCCTAAAATTGGCTCTGTTTGTTCTTTGAATCCTGAAATGCCAAGATCTCTCTTTCCCAGCGTTGTTAAGTTTACACAGTGATCTTTACCCTCCTATATAAACATGACAACCTTACAGAATTCACAAGAACAGAGAGACACTAACTAACCTGCTGTCTGCATTCGGATGTGTGCAAATTTTACAGACAGGCAGAAGATTCAGCTCAGTCCATGCAAAACAAATAACTTTTATGTGTAATATTCCAGAATAATCCAATCAAATGTTGCTTGAAAAAAAGTGCAATTAGCCATCTGGGTGAGGATGTCTGGCTTGGTGGGTGCTTGTCATCAGAAGGTCGCTGGTTCAAATCCCAGGGCTGGCAGAGCGATTTCACATCTGGGCCCCTGAGCAAGACCTGGAACCCAACGAGCATCCTGCTCTGCTTTCACAGAAAAAAAAATCTCTGCTGAATTAATGAAACATTAGATTGGCCATGCTGTATGTCCTGAAACTCTATTACGTAATATGGTTTCCATATGAACTTTAGGGTACTGCGGCTTGTTTGCTGAGGCCCTAAATCACAGAGCATCGCATGAACCTGTGAACCTCTCTGTAGCTGTAGCTTCAGGGTCCTAAAGCATTAAAGTGCCTCGGTGAGCATGAAGTTGGGGGGGCGGCATATGGCTCAGTAGGTTAGGACTCTCAAGTCCTGTGGTTGTAAGGTCACTGGTTTTAATCCCTGGGCCAGTAGATGCCCCCCTCCGCCCTCCCCGCTCTGGGGGGACTGCATGCTGGATGACCTGGTGCTATGACCCCCTTATTTGCTCTCACCTACATGTGTGCCTTATGAAGATGGGGTAGGCGAAAAGAGAATCTTCCCACAGGAAGGAATAAAGGATCTCTCTTCTGCTCTAACTGCTCTTAGTGGCAGCTTAGAACCTTCCGGAAGGGCGGCATACCCCAGCACTCCTGTCTGTTTACACCAGCTCTAGCTGCCACCATCCAGCTGTCTACCTCCACTCTGCGCTCTCTCAGCAACCAGCTACCTGCCCCTCATGCGACAGGGCCTTTAATTGCTGGATCAGATCAGGATTGACCACAGCACACGGGAGAATCTCCTGTGACAGTCATCCATCAATCTATTCTCCTCCTCTTTCCTGGGGCCATGTTACAGGGACAGCAGTCGGAGTAGGGATGCCCAGATCTCCCTATCCCTAACCACGTCCTCCAGCTCCTCTGGGGAATACCAAGGTACCAAGATCTCCTCCCAGTTGCACATGCACAAAGCATTTCCCCAGGGAGAAGCCAGGAGGCGTCCTAGACGGATGCCCGAACCACTTCAACTGGCTCCTTTAGGGGCATATGCACAAACACCGAGGCTTACATGTACGGACATTTCGGCGCCGCCTGCATTCGTACACAGCACACTGCACACAGGAATCCAGGCCTAATAATCGGGGTTAAGCTCCCCATCTTTCTCTCCTGGCTATGCACCCGTACACACTAAGCCCCCTTTGTGGCAAACTCCGGCTCACTGTCTGTGCCACACGCCCATAGCCGAGGGAGGCTTATTCAGACACAGACGGGGCCTTGGTGTCACGATGTCCCCTGAATGGGTACGCCAGGGCTGGATCCTCTTTCTAGCCGCTTCTTTGTTAGCCGCGACATTTAAAAAACACCGCGGGATCTCGTTTCAAGCGCACTGTGTCCGAAAAACAACGTGATAGCTCTCGCTCGCCACTGACCCATTCATTCCCGTTTCGGTTCTGCCTTGTTTACTGGCAATCGCCACAAAACATCCCGAACAGGGTGTGACAGGATGAATGAGGAAGCGGAGGAAGGTGTGAGTTGGCCGTTAGTTGCTGTGTTAGCTGGGGCTGCTAGCTCTCGTTCCAGAGGCCTCAGTTCCTGTGGCCTTGCAGTGAGTCTTTCCTCGGTATCGGCATAAGATTTTCTTTTAGTTGCTAGCTAACATTTTTAGCTAAAGACCTATGTGATTCAAACTCTTATTTTTGCTGGAGAAGTTCAGGTAAAGGACGTGGATCAAGGGTACAAGAGCAAGACCTTGCAGGCCCTAGAACCAGTACACTATGGATCTATTCCCTGTTGCACTACTTGCCCACATTTATTTATCTGCAGATTGCAAAAATTAAATAAAGGAAATCAACAACAAGTTTCATTTGGTTATTCAAGACACTTACTTTGTTAATTTGGTCATTAATCCTCTCCTTGATCTGAAACCTAGGACAGTGTTCAGAAAATGTTCCCCAAACATGTTCTTGATGCTCAAAGAGCTGCACCTGAGGAAAGTGGCTATTAGTCTAAGTGGGACTTTGACCTGTGGCAGTATTTACAAGAGAGTGACGCTCGCGTGCAAATCAATCAAAATGGTCAGGCAAACAAGAGTCATGCATTTTTAACCTCTAGGTCAGTGTTTCACAACCTGATCCTCGGGGAACCACGGACGGTACATATTTTTGTTCCCTCACAACTCCCTAACAAACAGTCCCAGTCCCCCTACTGGGAGCTGGGAGGGAGAAAATATGCGGACAGTCTGCTGTTCTGAACACTGCTTTAGATGACCTCCATTTAAAAAAAAAACACAACTTTAGGTGGGAAAAACGTCTGCTGTTTCAGCTACAGATATTTCACCAAAACCAGGGTGCTCCTCATCCAAGACAGAGATGGGACTGCTTTAAAATCATTTGCAGCTCAGTGCTGAGATCTATTTTTATCAAACCCTTTGACAGGCTGGCTTACATAAACGCCAAAAACTCTGACTCAATAATTGTGTTATTTTTTTAAATTTCGTAAGTAAGATGCAGCACCACTCAGCCGAAGAACGCAGCTACAGATCTGAGTCCATTAAGGCCTGAAAGTATCCCAACCAGAATGATTAATCTGGTTCTTGGCAGATATAGGAAATGCTTAATGTTCTTAATGCATCTGTGCGCAAACATTTCAAGGCAAGGGGATGGAAACAAGGACAGGATCTTGTCAGGATAGGATTTTGGCTGGATGGTACGTAGCTCTGAACTGTACTGAAGACTAGGAAAACACTCACAAGGCCAGACCGAGAAACCACACCGACACCCCCCTGCGTCTCCCGGTCCTTTGCGACTGAACCCATCTGCACTGAGAACATCTGCCTTTGGGAGTTCTTCTCCTCTGCCATGATTCCCCTCCTAAAAAATGCATCGCTAACAAAAACCCGATGCGGGAGCATGTTCAGTCTCCGTGAGACACTCCGCAGCGATCTCTGCGCAGGGACATCTTTGCGTGTACGGGTACACGCATGTGCTTATGCAAAATTCAGAGCAGAATGTTTATCTGCGGTGATGTCATAATGAGGAATGCTTACATCCACTTTTTATCCAGGGGTTTCCGCGGCTCAGCTGAATATCTGGACACCATCTGGTGGGGGATGATGAAACAGAAAGGCTAGTGATTCCAGGGGAGGTTGGGGCTGGAGCAATTCAAACCCTCCCCCTTGTGTCATGGGTGAGGTACTGAGAGCATCTCGACACAGAATTTGCTCTCCCCATTGACAGAGGGTGGCTTCGTTGTTGAGGGCACCGCTGGCGGCTGAATGATTCCAGAGCAAAGGAAAGTGTGGTCCCAGTGTCTGTTTTGATTCCTGGAACAGAGGGACCCCCTTATTCCCATGGTGCCTTCAGGAGTGCATCCCGTGAGTCACACATGGCCGGAAGATCACCTCACATGAGCTAACAGCAGGCACCCTGCCTCAATAGAGGCACACGAGATAAATATGGACCTTGCTGTCTGCAACGTACTGATTCACAGGGTGCCCAGGGCATGCAAACCTTTGGAGTCAGAAAACCCCGACAGGCTAATCCAAACCTTGGCTCACCGGGAACGGGAACGGCTCTGCTCTGACGGGAAGCCTCCAGGAGCATCCAGTGCCTGTCATCAGTTCCTTCCTGCAGAGCCTGTTACCTGCACCTCCAAAACCCCGTGTGTCCTTTCCTTTAAACTCTAATTTGTGGTTACAGGTTTTTCTATAGCAGTGTTTCCCAACCCAGTCCTTGGGGACCCATAGGCAGTCCAGGCAGGAAGTTCCAGTAGGGAGCTGGGAGGGAGCAAAAAAATGTAGCTTTTGGTAGGGAGCAAAAATGTGGACTGTTTGGCAGGGAACTGGGATGGAGCAAAAATGTGGACTTTCTGTTGGTCCCCAAGGACCAGGTTGGGAAGCACTGATCTACAATGTCACCATTTCCCAAACTGTCGTCAGGTACAGTATTTCCTTGAAACTCCCTGTCAAATCATTGCAGCTTTCTTGTGGTTACCAGCTTTACCTATTGAGAAATAATGTGTGCGAGTAGTAAAATGCTACATAATCCAGTTATAGGTTCTTTGGACAAAGACGAAACCTGTTTGTTCATAAAGACCTGCTGCAAGGAAGGGTAGGAGTCATGCTTACAGTCAAAAAGTATGTATGGTCAAAAGAACTGGGACACCTGGCCTTTACACCTACCTGAACTTCTGACATTCCATTGTAAATCCACAGGCATCAATTGGTCCCCTTTTGCAGTCAACCTAAGTGTAGCACTTCTGGGAAAGTTTTCCACAAGATTTTGGAGTTTGTGGGAATTTTGGCCCATTCTCCCTTGAAGAGCATTTGTGAAGTCAGGCACAGATGTTGGACGTGAAGGTCTGCTTCGCAATCTCCATTCTAGTTCATCTCAAAGGTGTTCAGTGGGGTTGAAATCAGAGTTCTGTGCAGGCCAGTCAAGTTTTTCCACACCAAACTCACCCAACCATGTCATTACAGTCCTTGCTTTTTGCACTGGGGCACAGTCATGCTGGAACAGAAAAGGACTTCCTCAAACTGTACCCACAAAGTTGGGAGCATAGAATTGTCCAAAATGTGGTACACCTTTGTCAATGGATCTTAATGAAACACCTGAATGCAATGCTTAAGAGGTGTATCCCAATACTTTTGTCCATATAGTCTACATCTAAACAGAAGGTGTGGCTGAGTTTGCCCTCTTTTCGTTTTGAAAAGAAATGCAGCTTCGTATCAGATATATTATGCTTAAATTTGATCATCAGATCTCAATCACATCAGTGTCAATTCAATTCAATTCAATTCGATTCGATTGAACAGTTTGTTTTTATGAAATGTCCTTGCTTGTCTCATAAGGACTGATTTCATAAAAATTACAGGCAACTCCTGAAATTAGGTTTCAGCCCTGAAACAATCATGGCTGCAGGCACAAGGCCTGGGCCTGCCCCTCCCCCTGCCCCTCCCCCTGCCCCGCCCCCTCTGTCATCGCGCTGCACCCTGTGCTTCTGCCTGCAGGCATCCCCTGTGATTTAACCTCAGCGGGACGTCTTTACTGCCCTATGAGCTGCCGCCTGAGGCGTTACCCTCCCACTCCACTCTGCCATCTCAGACCTTCCCCTGAACTCGCCTGACTAATTAAACAGCAAAATGTTTCTCTGCTTGGGGGAGCTGTAGGCGGCAGGATCTTCAGCTCGAGCTCCTCGCTACACCCCCTCCCCGCAAACTAGCTGTTTATTTCCATCGCCAATTATCCTCTTCAGCCTCAAGATGAAGAGTACACATAAGAATAGAACTCAACTGGATCTCCAGTTTGAGCTGCGCTACTGAATCCACGTCTACCTCTTCCTAGGATCCCGGCCCCGTGAGTCGGGCTTCCACTGATTTACTTACTGATTTATTTTATCTCATATCTTAGCAGAATCGCTAACTATGTTAGCAACATATATAGTTGAAATGAGTCCAGGTATGTAAGTCGTTAACGAGAGCTGTATGGAAACGCACCCTGGCCGGCTAACACCGCAGCAGGGGTGACTGTGTGAGAAGGACACCCCCACTTGGGGCCCCCACACCGAGATTCCCCAAACACTCCCCTACCCCTAACTAGCTGGCACAGCATGGCTGACGAGGAGTTCACTATTCTGTCTCCTAGCCACACCAGATTCTTGTAATTCTCCATATGCAGAAATACAAGCCCCCCCCCCACCCCCACACCCATTGTTATATTCTCTCATGCATTTGTTCTGTAGCACAGAAATTCTAGATATAAAAAAATGTTTTTATCTAAAGCAACACGTATTTGATAGGGCTGGCCAATCCCGAAGCAGTTTGGGTCATGGCAACCTATGACGCTTAACCTCTCAACTGCATCATCTACATCCTCCTCAAAGTCATTCTCTTAAAGGAGATTATGTCTCCGGTCAAATTATATGCTCTCCGGAATTTTCCTCAGTAACTGAGACTGGATGTACGCAGGGGCATTTCTGGGATTTTTTTTATGGGGTGGCAGAGGGAAATCAGAAAATGGTGCCAGAAATACATTGTTGGAAATTACCTTAGAAGACTGAAATAACTTTTCCAGTGCCCGGCATTGTTGGGTTGCCAGGGAGTGATTGACGGCTCTCTGGTCAAATGATACTGGGCACTGTAAGATGGAGAATATTCTACACCAATGCTGTTAGGGGGACACCAGTGGGGGCAGTCATATTTCAGGAGGGGCGGGTACTACCACGAGCCCTCCTTCTAGACCCGCCCCTGTTTGCATGCTCTAGCGTTTATTGGAATTCCTAATTCTTTCATTTACTTTTTGTAGTAAAACAGCACCACGCCTTCCCTGGTGCCAGGTGTGCGGAAATGCAAAAGTCTCATTTAATAGTTTTTCTTTTCTGGAAGCACAAAAACTGAAATTTTGTTTTTGTGTTAAATGCATATATATCCATATCGCATTAAAAATCATCTCAAACTTCCCTACCCTCTGCCACTCTTTGTAAATCTTGGGTCAAATATTTAAGATAAAATGGCTCTGAGCCCTGGTTAGGGCCTTGTTCAGGAACCCAATAGTGGAACTACCCTGTTTACCGTGGGATATGGGAAAGTGCTGAGCCAAACAGCAGCCCCAAAGATATCAGCGACAGGATGCGGACATTTCCTCTTCTGTGTGAGTGGACACTCTTCATCCTCGGCTCACAGTTTAAGCACATGTGGGCATTTTCCTTTCATTTCCCAGAACTTCAGCGCAGCTCAACTGACGAGTTCCTGCAAGCCTTCAGTCCTGCTGCTGGATTCCTGCAATGGAACAGCCCAGGGGTGGCGATCGAAGGGGATGCTGTAGAGACTGGAGGTCCAATTTTTTCTGTAGAGAACCCCCCTCCCTCAAATCGTCCCACCCCCAAAAATGTGCTGAAATGTTTAGAGGGCTATGGCCAGGGATGGACATAACTGGTACGCAGGTATGTATTCACCTTTAAAATCGATACATGCGACAATCGATTATTTGTTAAAGCACAAATACATACTTATTTTATGTGCATTAGTGCTGCTATGACAAGACAATCGATTGTGGTAATAGTGCTAATGTACACAAAATAAGTACAAATTTACACTATTACCACAATCGATTGTCGCACGTATCGCTTTAAAGTGAATGCATACTTGCGTACCACAGATGTCCATCCCTGGATATGGCTAACCTTGAGACGCCATTGGCCACTTTGCAACAATTAATTAACTTTGAACTTGCTACAAACTGTACCTTGAATAACTCAAAATAATTATCCTCTGGTTTTTCTGTAGGTGGCTGTAAATACAAATCTTTCTCGGTATGCTTAACCTTGTATTTCCTAGTTCAAAATTTAAGCGTTTTCAGCAGCAGTAGGCAAATAAAAATATCATGACTATAAGCAGCAACATAAAACGTCTTTCAGGGTGATTGGCCTCCCCTCCCCTCCCCTCCCACCATGACAGATACACAGATCCAGAACATCTGAGGTCCAGTCTGGATTAAAGTGTTACCATAATTGTTATTTTCTTGCTCTGCAGGGGACTGCTGATGGCAACTCTAACCAGTCTTGCATGACTGTTGCCTCTCCTATGGACATTTGCACAGTACTGCCCTCCTCATCCCAAAAAAGCAGCCTGTTGAAACTATTCCTTTCAAAGCTTTGAGAGCTACCTTTCTGGGCCGTTTGATCCTCCCCCGCCCCGACGCGAGCATTGACCTCACGGCGAGTGACTCTGAAAGAGGGAGCAACCGTGGCTGCCCTTCAGCACACAGAAAAATGACTAAAAACGGCCAAACCGGTAATTCAACAGTCAGACCAGACACTTGATTACCAGGAGAAGCAGCATAAAACCTAATGATAGAGAGAGAAAGAGGCAGAGAGAAAGAGAGGAGAGAGCAAGAGAAAGAGAGGTGAGAGTGCAAGAGAGAGAGAGTGTGAGAGTGCAAGAGAGAGAGTGAGAGAGTACAAGAGAGAAAGAGAGAGAGAGAGAGGGGGGGGAGATACAGAGAGACAGAGGAGAGAGAGAAAGAGAGAGGGAGAGAGAGAGGGGGGAGACTATTTTGGAAGCGGAAGTGGGAGGTCTTTCGGCATGTGGGTTTGGCTTCAGGTCCCTGTGGCCGCATCTGGAAGAGCTGAGTAAGAGTAAAGCTCGACGTCATCGCCCTGTGCTCTCCCCACCTCCCTGTGACGAATGTCTGTTATTTCGAGGAAAGGCACCACGTGAATGTTAATCAAAGGCACTTGATGTTCTAGGGTACGACCGGGCAAGATTAACGGGCAACAGAAACTCGGCTGGTCTGACCAGCTGCTGTGTACATCTGGAACAAGGGACAAGTACAAATAACCAGTCTGTTTGGCACGACAGGGAAATCAAAACAGGGGAAACGTTACAACAGGAGAAAAAGCCCAACAATGCTTCATCTTTGGCCCTGTAAAATCTTCACGAAGCTTCGAGACCTGCTGCCCCCAAACATTAAGGAACTCCCCAACAAGAAACCCAAGAATATACACACAGGTTCTGCAGTAATATATGTCACCTGCGTTTAAACCTATAAGCAAAATGCTAGGGACTAGATGTAGGTTCATGAGAATAACAGGCGGAAAATTGTTTCAGCGTAACCAGTTTATCTGTGGCACGAGTGCTCAATAGCGCCATCTACAGTGAACATGCAGAAAGTCAAACTGGGTGTCATAGAACGGTTCTGTCTCCTGGCAGAACAGCACAAGAACACATGGATAGGGAGGCCGGAATGATCCGGGAGCCGGTGACACTCACCCGGCTCCCCAGATTTACACAGACAGCCCTGAGAGGCATAAACACGTTTCAAAGCAACCCCACTCGAGAGCTTCTGAGCAAATGTTTGGATTTTACAAATGCCCAGACCCCCCCCCGCTTTGTGGAGAGAGAGTGTGCTTCCATGAGGTAAGGAGTCACTGCATGATGCTGTTTGGCTGAGAGGATGACCACCCAATCCATGTCAGAGGGGACAATATGAGCTCGGACCAAGGTAGTAAACTACCATTTCAACCATTTCAATTAAAAGGACCCAGATTTCACTTAAGTACTGAGGTCTTGCTGTGTGGTGATTGGTCAGTCTCTGAGTTCTTGCTGTGTGCTGATTGGTCAGTCTCCTGTAATCATGCACGTGTCACTAAAACTAATTAATGTGAAACAACTGGATGAGTCTTTCAACCAAGGAAACAAACCAGTCAGAGCACAAGAAGAAATGAACTATTTAGCTTGTCAGTTATGAAGTATCTTAGAGCGCCACCCCCCCCAACATGGATTAGGTGGCCACCCTAGGCACCCCTGTACCAGGTACGGATTATGGGTTGTGTGGGTCCCTGGGCAAAACGATTGCGAGGCCCCCCCCCCACCAGCACCACCACCAGCACCACCACCACCACAACCACCACAATTCAAGGGCCCTTGGCAGCCAAACACCCTCCCTATAGGGTCAGGGGCCCTTGTAGGCAGAGGATCAAAGAATGTAGGCCCTCTAAAATAGACAAACAAAAATACATTGTTGATAAGCCTTGCAAATTGTTTTGGGCTAGGGGCCCCACGGGCCCTCTGCACCCCAAGGGCCCCTGAGCAGCGGCCCCGCTGGCCCGGTCCGTAATCCGTCCCTGCCCTGTACACGATGCCACCCCAGTGCAATGCTGCTGGCATTAATGCAGCACCATGAGCCGAGGCCTGATTATTATGGAAGTTTCCTTTCCCGGGTTGGAGAAAGAGGTAGGTGAGCGAGTGAGCCTCACTCACACCTCCCAGATTACTCAAGCATCCCCGGCAGAGATAAGAAATGCAAACGAGCTGTGTGAACATGCCCTTGTGTCCAAGTTACCATGGAAAAAAGGGGGGGCAGTACCCAAGGGCTTGTGAAAGGGGCTGGAGGGGGGTGGGGAGAGGGAGGGGCAGGGTTACTAGCAGGCAAAAATGTGTGGAAACAAGGTTCCCTACTGGCACCTTGGACCTGCTAATTATGAGGCACAAGCAGGGCTGTCAATCCCAATACTAAAGCCCTCTAACGAGCCAAACTGCCTCGTTATCATATTTGCCTCCTGATGTTAGTAGTTTACTCCGTCAGCCCAGTTTCGGGAAAGAAATGGGTTTAAATAGGGCAGCAAAAACAGAGCTAGACTGTGGTCAGTTACTTTGTACTCCTAATGACCGGAAAACCCAGCGGAGCACAGGTGGAAATTCGTCTGCACTGCAAGATGACTGTGCTTAGTCTGATGTTCATTCTCCCACTAAATAATCGTTTTTTTTGTTTTGTTTTGTTTGCTTTGGACAAAGGTAGCATCCAGGATAGTGTCCATGCTCTGAGTCCATGGTAATCCACTCCGAACTAATGCAAGAGGAATGCAGTATGGGACACACCTTGTCCAAGGCAGGGTCACGGGAGGAATTTTCCTTATTGGTTATGCCTTGATGGACTCAAATGAGGCCGCATTATCAAACTATTCGACTGGAAAGGGGCAGAGAGCGGCTGAATATAGGGCCGTCCAATAGGAAATTCCTCAGAGCCGCGATGATTCATTGAGAAGATTAAAAAGCTTCAGTGTGAGGTTCTGAGGACACACCCTCAGCGGGTTGGTTAGCATGACCGGCTACCTGCTTCACTGCCCCGTTGACTCAGTGTTGCCGTGATGGTTAACTCATGAGTTCCTCAGCAAGGAACCCAGCAATTTTGAGTGGGGCGGGTGGCCTTCAGCCACTGCCCTGGAGTGAGGCACCCACGCATGGGTCACTCCAGGCTTAAAGAGACAAGGTGGTCCCGCCAGTCCGCTCCCAGGACGGATTATAGGGTTGGGGTACGATGATGAAGACATGAAGCATCATACAAACAAAGCACAGAGATCACAAGAAGGCATCCAAGCCTTCTACAGGCACTCTTTAATCTCCAGGTGGGCACCACCCAGCTACACCCACCTCCAACCTCCTACCAACACTCATTTTTTTGCATAATGGACAGCATGCATTATGCACCATCTCGGTCTTGAGTTACTGGCTGCCTCTTTCACTGTAGGGAGGCAGAACATGCCTCTCGCGATCCGTGTCCTTTTACAAGAACACGCTGGCGTCCGAGCGCAGGCCATACTCCGTCTCTGAGAAGGCAGGCAATGTTGCCCTGTCATCCATTTCCCAGCTCAGATGTATGCCATGTCCCCGCCCTGGATTGTCACTCTGGGGCGAGGGGCTCGATTAACGGGCCAGTGGAATGTTTGTTCGGGGGAACTGGCATGCCTGAATTGCCGCAGCATCTGCCTGTACGTGCCCCGCATGTTTCACATGACTGGCGTGTTCCATGCTGCCATAAATAAGCACCAGCCCCCACCCTTTGTTATTAGATAGATGAATGGATGTGTGTGTGCATGCACTAATATTAAGGATGGGACTGATTAATTATATTACACTGTATTAATCATGTAATTGCACAATTCTTGTCATGCCATGAATACAGTGCCAACACATGCATGTGACCAGACAAAATCAGACTCACTGAGTTCTCTAGTTACATTTTCGGGATAAAGGTCTCCACTGAAAGTGTGTACATCAGGGGTGGCTGGGGGTTGCAAATTTTGATTGATTGAAGATGATAATACATTTCCCAGGATTTTAATAGTGAATTCTTTCAAAGAAATGACAACAAAACTATAGCAATGAATTGCTTTAAAGTTTCTTCTTTTATAATTTAATTTCAGAAATAGAGGAGACACTACCTCTTCTTCTATGGACCAGCCACCTCTGCTGTACGTGGTGTGCAAACAATCGTTCTGGACCCAAGTGCAGTGTCATAGCCTTTGTGACACATTGACTTTTTAAAATCTCCCTACATCCCATCTACATGTATATTATTAAATTACACTTCATGAAGGCCAGGTAGACGTTTTATGTGAATTTTTATTGCTACCGATGCTTATGAAACTACATGAGTAAGCAGTACACAGAGTCTCTAGAGGTGGACATTTCAGGTCCAGAAAGTAAAAATTCGGATCAAGATTTTGTATCAACCCGCTTAGTATAAAGAGTGACAGTCACAGAGAACTCACCTGGTTGGTTGAAACTGGATTTTTACTTTCTGGACGTCCATCCTGGTGCTCTCTCCTGAGAGACACTGCCTGCAAAACTACTGCAGATCCTGAAGGCCTCGATAAAAATGGATTGCAGTGCCATCTTGTGGCATCGTTAGGCATTACATAAATAATACACTCGAGGCTTTATGAGTCACTTCAGCATTGTCTCATACAACAACCATCCACAATCCTCCCAGTTCCTCCCTTACACTTTCATGTATGCACACCATATTTAATAAGGTGTTAGTGCTTTCAAACAAGGTAAAACTTACTAGCTAGTTAAACCAATGTTAATGTTGCTGGGTAACGTGCTGTTTGGGAAAACATTGTGTCTGTTCCTCTCTAAACAAGACTCTTTCCCTTTATTTCACATTTACAAGTTTCCTGTGTGTCTCCTTTAACATGCAGACTACAAAATGGCCTTGCTGCTCCCTCTCTGGAAGTGCAGATCTTCGGGGGGAGCAGGCATTTTGCTCTTCAGGGATGCAGTATTGTATTTCAGGACTGAAAGTATGTTAGGTTCTATTAAAGAGCAGTGACTTAGTCACTAGAGGACTAAGTGTTGTGATATTCGATTATGGAGAATGAACAATGTTCCAGAGCGGCAGAAGGTTTTTAAGTTCACTTTTAACTTAAGATATTTTATTTCAGTAATACTTGCTATGCGTTTTGGCCTGTGGAGACACTGTTCCTTTTTCTGTGCCCCCCCCTTAGCTTCCTCCTGGGTGTGACCACAGTTTGACCCTTGTGCCATGTCCAAACATGGGTCTGTCTTGTCCTTTAAGGCATGGATGATGTCACCAGACGATGGAAGGTCCCTCCCCTCTGAGATCCTACTTGGATCTGTGCGATTTGCCATCTGATCCCCTCGCAGTTGGCTGGGAAGGGGGTTGGATGAGATACTGGCTTGTGTTCCTCCCAGGGATGTATTAATAAACCAAAACAGATCCTCTGTTATCCTGGAGACGAGAAGCAATCCATTAGGGGCTATGAGAGAAGAGGAGGACGACTCTCTTCATGTGCGCTATGTGCTCAGACGTTGCTGGACCAGGAAAATAAGAACTACATCAGTTAGCTGCACTTAGGTAAGTTCACTAGCGGTAGAGCAGGACTCCATTGCCATGGAAATGGTGGGTTTGGTTTATGTTTGGAAATATATCTGTCATGATTTGGCTCTTGTTGAGTTCTGCCTATTATGTTATTTTGACTACAATGGTTCCTTAACGTGCTGTTTCAGACTCATGATTACAGTGTGCTGGCTTGTGATGCTGCTAAGGAAAGTCGTTTTCCGGTCGCTCCAGTTTTTAAAGTTCGCAAAGAGAGTATTTGATCTCTGGAAAGACTGTAAGGAGTGATAAGCTAATGAAGGCAGGAATAGATAGGGTATAGCTGAAGGGTATGAAAAGCCTGCTGTGAAATAACCTGGAGCAGCTTCGGAGAAGGAGGTGGCGAGGTTCTCATACAAGAAACCAGGGAATTATCATGCTCTGCAGTCACTCACTTGCTGGGGCTTTTCGAGCAGGCTTGAACGAAGGCCAAGACTGACTCTACCCAGGCTGGATTCTTCTAAAATAAATAGTCTAAGAATAAACGCCATTTGGGATTCGGTCCACTGAAACCCAACGTCTGCGGTTTGACATAACATGAGGTGACATTCCACTGCTGCATGAATAAACAGATCGTGGATCAGTCTTGAGTGTCTTGGTAACTCTGATTGCATCACTCGTGCAGTTCTCCTAATGGGCCCAAAAACATCTTTAAGGAATGGTGTGAGTGACTTTGTTTGACTTAAGGAGCTGCTTAATTTTTTTTTCCAGACTGACAATGGACAGCAAAGAGGCCCCAAGCCAGCTGAAACCTACTTGGGGGATTTTACAGGAGGCCGGTGTTGGGTCTGAAGGGAATCGCATACAGGAGGCAGATTTACAGTTTAGGGACCAGATGGAGGAATCTTGGACTGATACAAAGACGTACACTGAGGGTATCAAACTGCAGTTCGGAGATAGCTTGGACCGTGCAGAGGTCCAGCTAGAAGGAGCTGCAGAAGATCCCAGAGGGTCCCTGGACGACCTGAGCGTCCAGTTTGAAGAATGCCTACATGAGCTGGGTACACTGCTTCTGGGGCAGAGTGGAGGCATGGACAGCCAAATCGAGGGGTGCCTGGGGGACATTAGCATCCAGCTGGAGGAGTGCACACGAGAATTGGTGGCACAGCTTGAGGACTCGACGGAACGGGATAGTTGCAGGGGCAACTCCACGACACGGCCAAGCGATGAGGCAGCCCTGGGGGAATTGGGTCTCCGGTTCGAGGCATGCATCGCACAAGTGGGTGCCCTGGAGCGGCACCGAGACCAGCTGGTGGCCGAGCTGCTGGCGCTGGAGGAGCCAATGGCACGGGAGGCCCAGGAGCTGAGGGTGGAGCTGGCAAAGGTGTGGCGGCAGCTCACCCAATCAGAGTTGGAAAGGCGGAGCCTGCGAGGAGAAGTGCTGGGTGTCCGCAAGCGCCTCTTTGCCGTTGTGAGGGAATGCACCCAGAGTCGGATCTTCCTGGACACGTTGCAGCGTGATGTCAAAGAGTCAGTCATTACGCAGGTGCTAAAACATCCCATAATCCTAGACTGCCCTGTCCTGGTTGTGCAGGGTTGCATCCTGTGTTAGTTCCACACTTCTATTTGAACACATAACACAAAAGAATGGACAGATTAGTTCAGTCAGGGGGGAGTCTGTGGCTCGGTGGGCTGAACCTCTGTGCCTGTGATCAGAAGATTGCTGGTTCAGATTTGGCCTGGGCAGGTCTGTGGATCCTTGAGCAAAGCCCTTAACCCCCAACTCCCAGGGCGCTGCGTCGGGTGGCTGCCCTTCACCTACAGAGAGCAAGTTGGCGGAGGCGTAAAGAGAATTTCCCCACAGGGATCAATAAAATATCAATAAAGTAAAGTATAAAGCTAATTCAGTCATCAGGGTTGCAGAAGTTAGTAGTCAGAATTAAGCAATACTGATATTTGTTTAAGAGATTAAATGCTTAAGCACATTTAGGAAAATCTTAGACCTAATCGAGTCCTTAAACAAGAGAATTATGAAATGATGTCTGTTTAATTTCTCCATCCATCTTCCAGCTTCTTAACCTAGTCGATGGTGTGTTAGTTACCACTGTCATGCGTACAGTTTTATTGCATTAACTTGTCAGGTGCCTTTATAAAGGGAAAACCTCATTCGTTTTGTGGTTCATACAGCTGGATAATTTACTGAAGCAGTATATACACCATCTTCTCAGGGCCCAGCATGACTCGACTTAGTAAACGCTCTTAAATAAGCTGTCTCAGTTGGCATTGTGAATGCTCTTTAAGGAGAAACTCCAAGCTGAACTTCTGCATCTCACTGAGGAGGCGGCCGGACTGCAGCTGGACCAGCAGAACCGCCTCAACGACCTGCAGAGCCGGCTGAGCGGCGTGGAGCCGCCCCCCGAGGCCGGCGAGCTGTCTCAGTGTCGCGAGGCATCTCGCGCCATCCAGCAGCAGCTGCAGAGCGGGGTGCAGGCCCTGGAGGAGCTCTACGAGCCCAGGCTCCAGGCCCTGCTGGCACGGAGGCAAGCGAGCGCTGAGGCCACCAGGAGGTGCCGAGAGGAGTCCCGGGAGCTACGGGCACAGCTGAGTCCCCTCAGAGAGGAGGCGCAGAGGCTGGCCCTTCAGAAAGCCTACCTGGAGGAGCGACTGGCGCTGATGCAGCAGGAGCGGGAGGAGAACCTGGGCCAGTACCGGGTACAGAACACGGGGTCTGTGGGGCAGGAGAACCTGGGCCAGTACCGGGTACAGAACACGGGGTCTGTGGGGCAGGAGGAGAACCTGGGCCAGTACCGGGTACAGAACACGGTGTCTGTGGGGCAGGAGGAGAACCTGGGCCAGTACCGGGTACAGAACACGGGGTCTGTGGGGCAGGAGGAGAACCTGGGCCAGTACCGGGTACAGAGCACGGGGTCTGTGGGGCAGGAGGAGAACCTGGGCCAGTACCGGGTACAAAACACGGGGTCTGTGGGGCAGGAGGAGAACCTGGGCCAGTACCGGGTACAGAGCACGGGGTCTGTGGGGCAGGAGGAGAACCTGGGCCAGTACCGGGTACAGAGCACGGGGTCTGTGGGGCAGGAGGAGAACCTGGGCCAGTACCGGGTACAGAACACGGGGTCTGTGGGGCAGGAGGAGAACCTGGGCCAGTACCGGGTACAAAACACGGGGTCTGTGGGGCAGGAGGAGAACCTGGGCCAGTACCGGGTACAGAACACGGGGTCTGTGGGGCAGGAGGAGAACCTGGGCCAGTACCGGGTACAGAGCACGGGGTCTGTGGGGCAGGAGGAGAACCTGGGCCAGTACCGGGTACAAAACACGGGGTCTGTGGGGCAGGAGGAGAACCTGGGCCAGTACCGGGTACAGAGCACGGGGTCTGTGGGGCAGGAGGAGAACCTGGGCCAGTACTGGGTACAGAAGACAGGGTCTGCCAAGGCAGGAGAATTTGGGCCAGTACCGGGTAAAGAACACGGGGTCTGTGGGGCAGGAGGAGAACCTGGGCCAGTACCGGGTACAGAACACGGGGTCTGTGGGGCAGGAGGAGAACCTGGGCCAGTACCGGGTAAAGAACACGGGGTCTGTGGGGCAGGAGGAGAACCTGGGCCAGTACTGGGTACAGAACACGGGGTCTGCCGGGGCAGGAGAATCTGGGCCAGTACTGGGTACAGAACACGGGGTCTGCCGGGGCAGGAGAATCTGGGCCAGTACCGGGTACAGAACACGGGGTCTGCTGGGGCAGGAGGAGATGGAATCGTCCTCCAGAGGCTCTAAGGGCATAACCTCTCTATTCAAAAACATGCAATTCGGGCTTTTATTTAAAATATATGATCAGTTTGCATACATTTTTTGCAGGTAAATATACTAGTTGATGTCCCAAGAGTTACCCAGGTACAAGAACCGACTGACCCTGTTCAGCAGCACATGAAGAATCAAATTAATGTTGCAAATACATACATAAAACACTGAAATGATTAATAACTTGAGTTTCCTGACTTTATTCCCATTAAAGCCAAAGACACAGAACAAAACATGAAGTTCCTTCAAACACAATAAAATGTTTCCTGTTCACAGAAGTTAATGGATTTTCATTTTTTCCACTAGGAGGTGCTGGATGCTCTAGAGGAGAACCGGCGACACCTGAAAACAGAGATCGAAATTCAGCAAAAGAAAAATCAGGATACAGAGAATGTGAAGAGAGGCCTTGAGGAAGAGCTGGGAACCTACAGGCACGCACCCCTTCAGAAGGCGCTCCCACAGGGGCCATGTAAACCCACACCGCAGCATCATCTCACTGTCCCACACGTTATGTTAAGGCGCAATGCTATGTTATGTTAGCCAATGCTAAACTTCTTCAGTTTGTAAGGTGCATACATCTCTCTCTTTGCAAGTACAGGAATGAAGTCCAAAGAACAGCAGGTCCTGCCATGAAGGAAGAAACATGACTTCTGGAACAACTTACACACCCAGAAACAAACGTCGAGTGCAATTGTTTTGATTCTTACCCCTTGTGTACCTTTTATAATTGTGTACCATCTTCGCTCAATGGCATCACTTTCTAAATCAGCTAAAGGTTTTATTAGTGCTCTTTTTCAATCGAATGAATCTAATCCAAAACTTTCCCATCACAAAAAAACTTTTCCATCTCTTATGTTGAATGTAATGCATGTTATCGCCCGCAACGAAATGGTGTGTAATGGACCACGAAAGCAGCTCAGAACTTAAATCCAAAGCAACAACTTTTAAACACATTGCCAGTTTCATTCGAGAAGTTCAAAAACTGTCGACATTCCAAGCGAGGTCAGATATTTATGTAATATTACATCGCACTCATGAACATTTTATCTCTATAGCGATAGTCGTATCACAACAGATGTGCAAGGCGGAGTCCTCAGACAGTTCCAGGAAAGGGGCTACAGGACATTACTGGCAAGATCACACCTCAATGCCTCAATGTACTGAAAAGTGTAGCAGAGCAGAGAAAAGCAGCACTTGCTTTAGTTAGCAATACTTGACATAAAAAGGAGGAGACAGTGATATAGATAGAAAACACATTTACTCAGAATCATATTTTATACAATTAATTTGACAAAATGCGAATGACAGGGAAGTACTGTATACAGGCATTATTACAATAACAAGACGGTGGCTGGGGGGGGGGGGTCAACCAAAAAAGAAAAGAAAAAAAAACAGAAAAAAAAAAAAACACTAACTGCCCAACAGTCAGCAAATTAAAAACCAAGGCAGATACACATATTTAGTTTTAAACTCTGGGAAAGTCAGGCAACATATAAGGTCACTGTTAGCTGTGCTGAAGTGTTTCGGACAGAAATGCACACTATATGTGACTTGGCAAAAGCTAACCTTTATTTTAGACATTTCCGCAGAGTCCCAACAGAAGGAAAAAAAATACCTGTTTATCCCGCACTCATATGCCCAGAAGACATATCCACTGCATTTAGAAACACTGGGATTAACACACAAATAAACGAATATTTCACAAATAAACTAAGATTTCGAAATGACAAGAAAATGGTGAACATTAAAGCAGATGAAAGCAGGGGCGGGAAATTATAACAGACCACAAATAAACAGGCCAAATGAGCTCGCCTTCTGTTGAAACATTTCCGTTCTGAGAGTGGAAGCTTCCAGCCAATAAAATGATGGATCTACAAGGGAGAACAGCCTTTCATCCAATCAGAGGGACACACAAGAGGGACTGGCTGGCACTGGGTGCCACTGAAGTCAAAATATGGAAAAATAAAGGGGACACTCAAGTCCCGCTCTCATAGGGGGTGGGGGGGGGGGGGGGTTCCTTAACCCTGAACTTCAGCATCTGCCGCCCCTTCTGGGTCCTCATCATTGTAGATGTTCTCTGCCTGAAAATACGAAGGAGAGCCTGGTCAGTCGGTCACATATCCAAGCTGGGAGCCAGGCAGACTGGCTAATCAGCTGGCTGCAGAAAACCCTGACCTCACCCCTCAGGATCACCGCTAACAATGAATCTGCTCACCATCTGCCAAACTTGCATGATGTTGTCCTCCGAGACAGAACAGATTACCCAGGGTTCATTGGGATTCCATGAGAAGTCTGAGATCTTTGCGGTGTGACCGCCATGGATGAACTGCAGTGAAAATTAGACAAACAATTACAAAAACTGGGGCAACAATTATCCTACTATTGCAAAAGTAAAAGGGGAATTAACATTCACCAGCAGCTCAGGTGGCCCGTCCTCGGCATCCTCGGGTGACTGCTCCTCTCCAATTTTACTATTGACAGAGAACATCACATACATTTGTTAGATTAGGACTCAGTCCATCTCCTACGGTGCTGAAAGTCCACTGTCTAAGAGAAACTGTCCCTGAGCACCTGCAGCTCTCCGCTGCCATCCGCATAAGGGTTACAATTAGGGAATTTCAAAAACAGACCTCCAGGCCAAAAAAAATTAAAAAAAAGGTTAATGAACTGGGTGGTAGACAGCCACCCGTAAACCACAGCACTGGTAATAATCGGTTTGAGGGCTTTTAGAAGACACAGGGACTCATGCGCCAAAGGCTTGTCGTCGCCTCGGGGGAGGGTGGGAAGCCTCAGCGCTGTAACAGGGGGCCACAGAACCGCAGCCTGCAACACACCTGAGGTCCCAAACGTTCAGCCGCCTGTCGGTTCCACTGGATGCCAGAATAGTCTCGTTATGAGGGGACCACTGCACCTGTGGATGCATTGGCAAGCATCAGAGACGGAACGTTCCAGGTTCTGAGTTCAAGAAACCGGCAAAGCAAACGCTTTGGTCCTGTAAGCTGTAGGCAAACTATGAACTTTCAAAGGAGGATGAAAAAAATGTACACAAGTTTAAAAGTCAGCTAGGCCCTGATGAGAGAGCGGCCCAACACGTACCTGGAAGATCTCGTCCTTGTGAGACTCGAAAGAGTGCAGTTTGAGCTTCAAATTCCGGAGATCCCAAAGTGCCACGGTCTAAGAAAAGCAAAAGGCTCAAACTCCAGAAGCAATATAAAAATGGGGGGGGGGGGGGGAGAATATCCCCATTGAAAATCACAGAGTTTCACAAACACACCAGAATCTATGAATAATAACTGCTGGTGCCAAGCCAATAACTCATAACAGAAAGGAATTCAGTAATTCATAAGCCATAAATCCCCCTAACATTTAGGAATGGCCAAAGCAGAGAAGGTGAGTCCCAGTGATTCCCACCCACCAATCCTCAAAACAAGTCATTAACCCAAACCTTGTCAGCAGAGCCGGTGGCTAGGATGAACTCGCTGTAGGGATTGAAAGACAGGCAGTTGACCTCGGCGGTGTGGGCATCGACCGCGTGGCTTGGCTTGGAGGTGTTATTGGACCGGGTGTCCCAGCTGGACATAAACCACACACACGAAAAATGTTTACCACAAAAATCTCAATAACAAAACACCCAAATGCACTTGATGAAGAGCCTAAGCCTCGTGTCCTTCTCAACGTCCCTCCTAACCTTTGCAAACTATACTGAGAAATGGTCCTGCAGTGAGTTCTACGACAAATGCACATTTGTAAAAGCAGCAAACGGAAAAGCGAAGGAACTAAACCAGATATCAAAAGGGGAACAGTCTACAGATCCCCAAAAAAGAAAAAAAAAATTTCAGCGGAATACTGAACATCTGGCTAAGAGAGAAAAGAAGGCTGCTGGCAGGCAGACGTACATCATCAGCTTCTGGTCGTCAGCCACGGACCCGAAGAGCGACTCATGCAGCAGGTGCCAGGAAACATCCTCCACCACGGCTGTATGCCCAGTAAAGATGGTCTTGGCGTCCACCACCTTCCCCTCCTTCGGGACTGTGCTGATATCCCACAGGCAGATCGTCTGCAAGAAGCCGACCGCCATGCACATTTATCTTCACCGCGCATTTCTAAGGCAACTCCTCTAACACCCGACAGCTTAAGAAAAAGCATGTGTAATAAAAGTAAGCTAGCCTTAAAGTTAATGACATTTCCACTACAAACTGACTACTGCATAATTGCATGTTACAACAGACAGACAAACAATGTATGATTCATTGCACTAATGCTTATACAGGAAACTAGGGCTGCACGATATTGGGAAGAAAAAAAAAAAAATCACAACGCGAAGATTTATTCTTTCTGCGATATATTATTGCGATATTAGGAGATTGAGCTGATTTTGCCCAAATATAATGGTAATGATAACTTCAGTACTAAACAGGGCATGAGCATTAAACTAAGGAAGCTTATCGCATATGGGAGTTAACGAGTGACAAAATAGATCAAACTGAACATTTTAATGTCCAATTAAAATTTTTTTTCTTATAGCCACAGTGAACATAAGATACTGTCATGCCCTGATCGTGCCGATCCTGGTGTGCCACCCCCCTCATCTACCCCATGAAGAACCCCTGTGTTACCAGCTGTTTCCAGTAATGTACATTGTTGTTAATTACAAAAGTCCGTGTTAAGAGTATATGTGACCCATCACCATTAAATGAGTCTTATGAGTGCAGTTCTACCAGTGTGACTTAAGACTCATTTCGTTGCAACGGGTCACATATTTCTCCAGTGCGGCCATTAACGTCGCTGTGTGTTACTTGAGTGCGTGATCCCTTAGTAAATCCCTCAATTACCCGACTCCCTTCACCTGCTTCGTGCCTGCGCCATGCATGACAAATGCAACTTAAACATAAATACACATTGCAATAAATAAAACTTGCTTAAATATCACCAACATAGGACCATTGTTTTCTCACACAAATTAACTTTTTACATTAATAATGTAAAATAAAGAAAATGTTTGTAATTGGTGGTTCGTTCTGTGATCGACATGTTTCTTAGCTGTGTGTGAAAAGCTGCATGTCAGCTCCGTATTCAAAAACCTTTAAATTTACCTAAATTATATTAGACAGACTTTTGTGGATTGTTTAACTATAAGAAAAGTGTGACATTAGTTAGTTTAGCAAAACAACAAATGAATTGTCTATGCCGCTTAATTTAATTTGCGTTACTTGACATTGCACATGCTGCAATGTGACTACTGCACGTGCATACATTGTGATGACGATGCTGAAACGATACACATCGTGCAGCCCTACAAGGAACACACAGTCCAAAACACTAACCTAGCGTATTATTTCAGCGAATAGAAGCTTGGTGGCGTGCAGGAACTTTTAACAGTCGACATGCAATATCAGATGGTACGTTCCCAAATGGCTAAAGGGGAATGCCCCCAGTGTGCCCCTGAGTGAACAAGGGAGGGGCTCGCCTTTCACTTCTTTAACCAGTCAGTGATCGTATGACATCACTGCATTAAGTCAAACCTATGTTTCCTGTTAAGCAGCACATGTTAAGGCATACAGATGTCTAAAGCCTATTATTATTGTTATTAAAACAATCATTTTTGGCCACTACACAAATAAAAGTACAGGTAGATAGGAATTCATCTGTTTGCCGACTCCATTTCCTATTCATAGCGTGGAGGTCATGGTGCAGGTTCAACCGTCATGCAGCACCCCTGAAACTGGGGGTTAGGGGCCTTGCTCAAGGGCCCACAGCCATGTGACTGTTCTGCCAAGGCTGGTGCTCCAACTGGAACCTTCTGATCACAGGCACAGAGACTTGCCCGCTGAGCGTTTTGTTAATGGACATGTCACAGATAAACAGCTAAATCGTAAAAATATGCTCAGCTGCAAAGGCTGTTTGGAGAATGCAAGGGTGTGTCTATTTCATGATAATATTAATAATGATAACAGGGCTTGAGCCAGCAACCCTGTGACCACAAGCACACCGTCTTAGCCTACTGAGCTACATGCCACCCCATGCTAGATGACTAGAAGCCTTGACTTTGAAAATGAGGGGGGGGAGGGGAAGCAGAGACCAGTGTGGTGATGTCATACGATGAAGACTGTGATTGGTTAAAGTAGTAAAACACAAGCCCCTTCCCTCATTCACCTAGGGACACATCAAACTCAGCAAAACCAGGAATTTCAAAGGAAGTGGTCTCACGTGATCATCAGAGGCACTCAGCAGGCAGCCGCTGAGATTCGGGTTCCAGGACAGGCCGTACCCCTCTTTCTGGTGGCCCCGCAGACGAAGGTCAGGGGTGCACTCCCCGGAGGGGTCTGCAGGACACAGGGACACGCATGTCAAACAAGGACAGGGAGTGTAAACTGCACTTTCTGCTGCATGCAGGACAATCGACAAGCGTGCACAACAATCAAGCTAGACATTGCAATGGTGCTTCAAGCCAGACAGATCTTACTGCAAAGTTCACAGCATGCCATTAAATTGAGGAAACAAATGCTAGTATCTGTAGGCTTTTCAACACACGCAAAACAAGCAGGCAGGCCCTGGGCTCTGCCCCCTTTTGAGAGATACGGGCCATACTACCTGGCTTTGACGGGTGCTTGGTGTAGTCAAAGACCAGCACGTCGCTGGTGGGCGTCTTGGTGGCGATGATGCAGGGGTTCTGTGGCATGTAGCGAGCACGGTTCACCTCTCCCTCATGGTTTATCTTGATCTCAATCTCAATCTTCCCACTCACAGACCCAAAGCCTCCAAACTCTGCTCAGATGAGATGCATTGAGATATTGCAGGAGACAATAATACACAGTAGGTGTCTGTATTTCTGGGACGCGACATGGCAGACAGGTCTCACCTCCTTTCTCACTGTCGTAGTGGGAGGCATCAAACTGGGCGTCATCATTCGGCAGCTGCACGCTGGCGATGACCAGGTGGTTCTGCTCATCCGAGGTGTGTGTGCCAAGCACAAGCCGGTGGACACTGTAGTCCTTTCCCTCAGGCCTGCAGAGTGCCAAAGGCAGGCATCAGATTAAAAAGTCCATGGTAAATTCCCTGCGGCCATTTTAATTTACCCAACATGCAACACTAACTGAACTACCATAATTCAAATATGACCCAATCAAACTTATGAAATGTCACTCAATCACTTGCAATTCCTTAGTGTTTTGCTTTTTTTGACACATTCATAAGCATACGATAATAGATGTCCATCATGAGCATTGCCAGGGCTGTTTACCAGGGGCTTTAGCCACTCTGACATGTTTTTTAGCCTCCCCCCCCAAAGAAAAAAAAAATACACACAAATGTTACCTGGGATTAACATGTTGGCAATGTAAGAGCGAATGTAATATATGAAATAAGTGACTACATGTAAAACAGTTTGAATATCTCTGATTTAATATGTAAAGCCAACAAAGTAACAACGCTTTCAATAAGGATAATCAGTAGGAAATCAAGAAAACATGCCTGGTAACATCTGGTAGCCATTGCGCCGTCAGACTAGGCCATTCCAGAGCATGGGTCATCACCAGGTCGTACAAAAAAGGAGTGTTCTTCTTCCAGATCTTGTACTCTTCGTTTATCACCCTTTCCTCCACGGCATCATCGAACGCTGCTGTACACGCAAAGCAAACAAACATTTACACGTGATGATCGGTGCCATTTACCCAGACAGTCAACATTTGGCGCTCAATCGAGTGTCGAACTGCAGAAAAGTCTAACCCTCCAAAATGCAAAGTTCATTCAACAATGAAATAAAGTGAACAAGAGTAGCTAATACCTAATGGGAGCAGCTGTTAATAACCCTCATATACAAAAGCTCAGCATGATTAGCCTAACGTATAAGCTGAATGGTGGTTTAAATGGCTCTATCGGTCATGCACCTTACACAATTGTCAGAACACCCAGATAACTACATTATGTGATTAATCGTGCCTAATTCACCATTTTAACTTCAAGCTAAGATTTACACCGGCATAGAGAGGAAGAGAAGAGACTGGCGCAAAGCTAGCATCCACACTCCACCGTGCTTTTCGAACCATCATTAACGCGCAATTCAGATTTAGCTAAACGCGTGCAGGCAACACGTCGAAACGCCCAGATAATCCCCACGAGAGAGAAGCAAAGTCACTTTACAATAATTTAACTAAACACTAGTTAAATCGGCTAGTCGAGGTAGCTATGCTAATTACCGGTTTGGCGGGACTCAGCTACAGCCACCGTAGGGCCTCCATAACACGAAAACACCGGCACACACATTACGGACTAGCTAGCGGCTATGCTATGTTGGCTTCTATTGTGGATGAAATACGAGGTCTAATATTTTCGGTAAATGAAAATACGCGGGGATTACCTTCTTTATCAGCCATGATGATACACTTGATATCAAACCCCAAATTTACAAATATAAAACTAAAAATCTGAGGCAGCTCTTTGTCCGCCTGGACGAAACAGCTTCGCGCCAATCCCAACAGGCACCGTCACGGCCCCGGAAAGTCAGTTGACCAATCAGCGATGAGAAACGCCGGACAAGGAGCAAACCATTCGGCTTTGGACTGAACCATTGCGACAAATAGCAACCTACAAAAAATCAGCGATGCGCGATTTGAAGAGATCGATGTATGAAAACCAGTGGCCTGTACTAAGAAGCGGGGTTACTGGCTTATCGGGGTAACTTGTCGGGTTTAAGGTACCACAGTTTAAATGGATTTTATATTCGTTCATTTACATTTTGCCCATACTATCTTAAATCCAATAGTTATCCCGGTAAGCCAGTAACCCCGCTTTGTAGTACAGGCCCCAGGAAGACTGCAGTCGAACATATCACCTTTCGATTTTATTAATTTGATTGTATCTGAAATCATATTAAATATTTGTCTGGTCTTGAATCTGATAAGTTGATCGATCTCTCAGAGTTGGGGTTTCCGGTTTTCAATGGCCCTCATAAATAATATAATATAGTATTACAATATTTGAAGTTAGCGTTTCTGCATGGTTAATAGTGTGTTGTTTTGTGCCCTTTGACCCGCATTCCCCATCCGGGGTATGTCTCTGCTTTATGGGGTCTCGCTCTCCCTGAAAGTTTCTTTTAATTAACCTACATTGTTGCACTTTACTTGAATTATGTATTTAATTTCAGAATAGTTATGTTACACTGTGAGTCCATTTAAATTGCATCCATCCATCTTCCAACCACTGATCCATTTCAGGGTGGCAGGGGTCCTAGGACCTATCCCGGATGATACTCCCCAACCCAATGGTGAAAGAAAAGTGAGCCATTATACAGAGGGTGTTTTGTGATAATATTCAATAAAAATGTCATTTAAATGATTATTTAAATTACAATTAAAATTGTTATTAAAATGATGAATTTTTAAATATGTCATTTAAACAAAAAATTTAAATGATCATATCCATCCATCCATCCATTTTCCAAACTGCTTATCCTATTGAGTCGCGGGGGGTCCAGAGCCTATCCCGGAAGCAATGGGCACGAGGCAGGGAACAACCCAGGATGGGGGGCCAGCCCATCGCAGGGCTAAATTATCATATTTGAATTGTAATTTAAATGATTGTTTAAACTGCAACTTAATTTCAATTGCTGCTGATATCATTTATGTACCATAGTCACCCACCAGTCTTTCTCCTAAACAGACCTAATCTCTCATTAGTTACATTGCAAACTACGTTGCAACAGATCCTGCCCATAAACTTAAGGGTTTGAATTGAAGGCAAATGGACTTTTTTTCAGTTTCTTTAAAAAGTTTCACCTTTCATCCGAAAGGCTTTTTTAGTTCTGAAAGTCTAATGTTCCAGGCACTTCCCCACTAAAGGATGTGTCACCATGAAAGTGGTCGTAGACCCCCCCTGTTTGTCCAGCGGGTCGTTAGGTGTGATACCTTAGGTCCACCTGTGCCAAAGCGTGATCCATTTACAGATGGCTGCCCTTCACGTTTTAATCGCCTAGGAAGGCATTTCAAGACTGCAACACAGGATCTGCAACTGAGGAAGGTTCTGTAATTCGGTCCCCGGACGGAACATACAAAGCATGGTCATAAATGAGAATTCAGTCGACTAGATTTAAATAATCAACAAAAAATGGCAAAAGTCTTCTATTTTGTTTGGATACTTATGGTTGTCATTGTTGGGATTAGGGTTTTTCCCATAGGAATGAATGGATGGTCCCCACAAAGATATGAATATAAACGTGTGCATGTGTATGCATCAGGGTTGGCATCCATCCAATCCTGCCCTTTGCGTCTCCTCCCCGTTTGGCCAGCAGATTGCTGTGCTTCCTGTTGCTTGCCTTTTAGCCTCAGTGTGTCTCTCCCTAGTGTGTTTTGCTAGTTTCCTAAACAGCTGCTTAGCTCAGCCAGTTGAGTGGGTGGCTCACACTGTTAACCCTGTGGTTATGGGTTCAAAGCTGACCAGATGCCACGATTATCTGTTATTTCATTATTGTTTTTGTTCTGTCACCCCAATGTTTATTACTTCTTATTTAAATAACAATCCGGGGGTGGCATGGTGGTGCAGTGGTTAGCACTGTTCCCTCACACCCGGGTTCGAGTCTCTGCCTGGGTCACATATGTGCGGAGTTTGCATGTTCTCCCCATGTCGTCATGGGGTTTCCTCCGGCTACTCTGGTTTCCCCCCACAGTCTAAAGACCTGCTGAGGCTAATTGGAGTTGCTAAATTGCCCATAGCTGTGTGCGTGTGTGAGTGACTGATGTGTGAGTGTGCCCTGTGATGGGCTGGCCCCCCATCCTGGGTTGTTCCCTGCCTCGTGCCCATTGCTTCCGGGATAGGCTCCGGACCCCCCGTGACCCAGTAGGATAAGCGGTTTGGAAAATGAATGGATGGATGAAGAGCAATCCTTTACGTCTGGATTCGAGATTATTTTGATAGGTGAGAGACAAATGGCTGGAGGGGCAAAGTCCTAAACAGGCTAAAGATTCCCGCCCATATGACGTTACATGGATGATGTTATCACACTCCTCCAAACAGCAGAATGCACAGCAAGACTTCTAAAAAGGCTGGAGGAATTGCTAGCATGGGCCTGAATGAAAATCAAGCCCACAAAGTCTCACAGCCTCTCAATCTGAAAGGGACTTAGGAATGACATCTGTTTCACCATGGATGGCGAAAGGGTTCCCCTGGTAGTGGAAGGACCAGTGCAAAGCCTTAGAAGGCTATATAAGGCTGATCTTTCCGACAAGCATATGGTCTCAGCCGTTACAACCCAACTCATGGACGTCCTTCACAAGATCAATCAGTGCTCCCTGCCCGGAAAACTCAAGGTTTGGTGTTACCGGTTCACCTTGTACCAACGCATAATGTGGCCACAGAAGCTGTGTGAGATCACCATGACAGTCTTGAAACTGGAAGCAAAGGCCAACAATTACATCAGGAAATGGCTTGGCCTCCCCCACTGCCTCTCCAATGCAGCACTCTTTGACTGAAATGGGAGCTGTAGCATATTTTTTCCAATCAGCCTGAGCTACAAGATAAAGAATGTGAGACTCCTATTCGAGTTAAGAGACTCGCCAGACCCGTCTATCCGAAATGCAGACGTATAAGTTCGCACCAGACGAACGTGGAATGTAGCACAAGCAGTTGAAACGGCCACAGAGAGGCTGAAACACCAGGATATCGTGGTCTTTACGCAGCCTGGCAGAGCTGGATTAGGAAGGGGAGCACCAGCGCTAAGATGGTCTAAAGCCAATAAGGAGGAGAGGAAAGATCTAATTTCCGAGGTGACTAAAATGGATGAGGAGCACTGCAAAGTTACAGCAGTGAGCCAACAACAGCAAGGCAAATGGTCCACCTGGGAAGCTGTGACCAGCAGGACCACTACCTGGGTGGGTATGTGGAGTACACCCCAGGCAAGGCTGAGCTTCCTCGTCAGGAACACTTATGACACTTCCCAGCCCCCGTAATCTTTACGCCTGGTATGGCTCAGAAGAACCCTGCTACCTCTGCAGCTCCCCAAACCCAGGCCTCAAGTACATCCTTTGCAGCTACAAGGCAGCACTGGCACAGGGCAGATATAGATGGCGGCACGACAAAGTCCTGTGCAAGCTGGCTGAGCTGCTGGAGACACGGAGGCTGGAGGTAAACTGTGCCAGCATCCCGTCACCCCAGGGACGGATCCAGTTCGTTAGGCAAGGGGGAGTAGCACAGCGGAGCACCAACGCAGGGTTCACCCTCTTGTCCCCGGGGGGAAAGTAGCAGCTGATCTAGGTCACAAGCTGAAATTTCCGGCCGAGGTCAGCAGTTCACCCCTTCGCTCTGACATAGTGCTCTGGTCAACACTTGCCAAGGTAGTCATTCTGGTGGAGCTGACCGTCCCATGGGAGGAGGAGATGGAGGCTGCCTATGAGAGGAAGAAAGAGGCATGCAGACCTGGCTGCTGCATGCTCCAGAAAATCTTTGGTCTCACAGACCACAGGAAGAGGAGAGCAAGCAAGATCTAGCTCACAAGGCAGAGTTAGGGAGCTTCTGGCTCGGAAGGAAGGACAAGGCGTGGGGGGAGAGGGATCTTAGGGCAGGCTGCAGGGAGCGTTAGGGAGACGCCCCTTTTGGCTGCTCCACCACCCTGAGATGTTCTGGGATCAAAGGAGCGAAACATCTGTGAAGGGTGGCTCCCGGCTGACGACCCTGCGGCCAGCCAAGCGGCTCCATCAGAGGTGCGTCAGGCAGAAATGCTGGGCATCTTGTTTCTGTCATCAGTTTGCCCTTCTTGTGGTCTGTTCCTGTTCTTGTTCGTACCTTTTGTTCCACATTAATGTTGGAAACTTTATAGTGCTGTTAATCAGCCCCACCTGTTGTTCGTTGTCCTGTCTTTTCTTTGATTGGTTACTTGGTTATTGTTCTCACCTGTCCTGCGTTGTCTTGTTAGCTTTTTGTGTATTTAAGTACCTAATCCGGCTCTGTTCTCCAGTCACTATATGTTGATCAGTTAAGGTTCAGATTTCCAATGGCTCTCATAAACAATGTAATATAATGAAAAAATATTTGAAATTAACCTCTGCATTGTTATTAGTTAAAATGTTTAGAGCCCTAACTGATAGGGGCCCTAACACCCCCCCCCCCCCCCCCCCCCCCCGTTTTGTGGCACAATTGACTTTTAGAAACAAAAAGCAAAATAATGCCCCAACACTGCAATTTATAGAATGTATTTTTAAATCATTTTGAAAGTTTGGTTAATTGTTTTGAATGTAGTAACTAGCATAATATTTACAAACACATATAGTTTTGGGTGTGAAATTATTTGAATGGGAAACTACATAATCTACTTTGACCAATGAGACTAATGCAACTGATAATTATACCAAAAGATGACAATTATATAAAACCATTTGGGAATTTGTGGGAAGCAATGAGAAATGATGTTCTGCTGTGCAGAAGTAACATTATAGTGTGGGGATTACACTTGTTTTGAAAATGTTAATTGTCATTTGAGAAATTCTCTAAAGTAAACGAGTAAACTGCAGTACAGGTAGCAATAAAATTTTCACATCCTTGAATTTGAATCCTAATTGACAGCCAGGAAGATCGTATTCTTCAGCAGCTATGCCCTAAAACCACTGCAAGGGTTCGGAGAATATCTGTTTACAGTTTTTCATCTGGTTTGGCACATTTCTCCAACGTCAACATTCTAAATGTTGAATCAACCAATGAGGGAACTGTCATACAAAACGTATGTATAAAGGGCCGATTGTTTGCTAAGATGGAGCTCAATAATCAGCCGAGAAATCAAGGCAGGGGAAGATGTGGTGAGAGGAGTGGGGTGGGTCAGGGGGTAAGAAGAGGAGGAGGGGGAGGAGGATGAAGACAACACCAAATTATAGAGAGGAAGGGGGAGGAGAATGAGAGAAACATCAAATTACAGAGAGGAAGTCTGACGGTGTTAGCTAACAAAATAAGGAACCACACCTTCCTCAACATTCTAATTCTAATGACTATCAGAATGGACCACAGCAGTCCAGGTCTGTCATCATATGGGATAATGTGCTTCAGAAATTGTGAGTAAGTATTCATAAAACAGTAACTATTCAAAAATGTTGAGAACGTATGCAAATTAGCCACGCCCATTTGCGTAAAATGGGCGGTACCGACGAGAGCGCAGGTTAGGGCTGATGCGGGACAATATGGCGAATGTCAAAGAGCTAAATGTCAGAAAATTGCACTAAATGTTGAAAAAGTGGCAAGTACAAAATGTTTGCTGTCTTTACAAACGGCGCCCCATAGGGGAGTTGCAACTAAAATATAGGCCTTCAGTTGCAATATAAAACTGAGACAGACTCAGACTGCGAGACATCCTATAAATTAGCAGGCAGACTGTTCTATAATTTATGGGCTTTGCAGATGAAGGCTGTAATGCATTTTTAAAAACAGGTGAGACTCATTTCTGCCTCTTATATCCGTGATTTAGTTTTCTTGGTCACCACCCACAGTTCGTGGCCATAGTCAAGGGTAGAAACTTGTATCGACTGGTAAGTTGTCAGCCTTGCCTACATACTCTCTTCACCACGATAGACTGGTACAGTTTCCACATAAACTCTGATGCTGTCCAGAAGCATGTACTAGCTTCTCAGTATCTTTTTTTTTTTTCCCTTTGTCCTGTCCGGCAGCTTTAGCAGAGCCCCGGACCCCGTACCCAGGCCCGCAACGAAGAGGCCAACCGCCCATCCCAGGACCGGCCCCCGCCACCACCAGCACTCCAGACCCCACGCCCCATGACCACCAGGCAGCACCTGCCCAACATCCGCCCCACCACCCCCGGCCAGGGCAAACACCCAGACACCACAAGACGGCAGCCACAGCCCCCCAGCCCCAAGAAGCCACTAGACGCCCATGGCCCGAGGGCCCATGTTAGAGTGTATCTGTGTATTTTATCATATTATTATCCTCCTATATGTGTACGTGCAACCCTTAACAACTAACCCATGGCCCAGAAAGGGTTGCAGACAAGATGTCCTCACAGGGGCCTACCAGATTGTGAAGCAGGAATAAGAGACCTTGAGAAAGGAAACAGATTCTGTCAACATAGCAGGGGGCCCACCTTGAGATATGTAATGCTTTGTATTAACCCTGTTTCACGGAGGCCTCACACAGCATTGACTAGTTTAAAGACAAGTCCCATGTAACCCCTCCCCTACCCTATAAATAAAGAAGCCAAGGGACTGTCCTGTGTGACACTCAACAGAGGCGCAGATACTGTCTGTTGCACCTGAAGTGGGCACCCTTGCGCAAGTAAAACAGAAAGACGTGTGCTGTCTCGTTATTCCTGGGTCCTAAAAGTGGAAGTGTGTGAGTAGTAAGCTGCGGCGCTTCCTCACACAGGAGATTGTAGGAGTGAAAGCTACGGCGCTTTCTCCTGACATAACTAGATTGTAGGAGTGAAAGCTACGGCGCTTTCTCCTAACAGCCCAACTCCGCCACCTGCCAGGATCCCGAGGAGATGAGACCACAGCCGACCACCCCCCCTATATAGCGGAGTTGGTCAGAGTGGACCAGAGAGCATCCCATTCACCTAATTGTTTATTTTGGAAGGGAGCAGATATTCTCTCCATACTTAAGTGGTCTAACAGTAAATTTCTATACTGAGTAATACACAAATTATTTCCAGTTCATGAAGATAGTTTTCTTTGCAATGCCTAAGGAAGAAAGGATTATGTGTGCCTTACTTTCTTCCATATCTAACTCACTTGCATCTCCCAAAATGCACAATGTAGGTGAGGTTGGGATATGGTAATTAAACCAAGTTGATAGATCTTCACATATCCTCTGCCAGAACTTCTGCACCGGTGTGCAGGACCATACTGCATGCATGTAGTTCTCCACAAAGTTACCTGAGCAGTGGGTACGTAAGTTTGAGTGTATAAGGCCCATTTGGAACATCCTTTGTCCTGTGTAGTGTATTCTATGGAGAGTTTTGCATTGTACAAGTTGCAAGTTAGGACTTTTAGTCATTTTGAAAGTGTTTAAACATATTTGATTCCAAAAGTTTTGCTCTGGATCAATGGATAGATCTTGCTCCCATTTTGAGGTTGGGATGGAAATTGAGTCATCTATTTTTGATAATAACTTATGCAATTTTGGTAGTAATTTGGGGAAAGAGAGATTTAAAAATTCAAGTACCCATGGAGGTATTTCTCAGTATCTTGAATATTGGGAAATGGCCTTGATGACTGTATGAAAGAAACCTTTGATACTGTATCATTGTGAGATTTGAATGAGAAGCTTGTATCTAACACAATGCTGAGATTATGTGCCGAGCTATTGAGGGGTGCAGGAAGGGTCTGGCAAAACCCGGCCATTCAGAAGGTTGGCCCACGCTGGTGGCAGTCCTTTCAAGAAATTGATATTTAGTGAGTTTTAATACCCTTTTGGCAGCCATTTAAACCCTCATCCTTCCATCTGGGCGTATTTTTTTTCATATCTTATAGGTGTTTTTTTATCATTTATCATTATGAATTTGTCAATTAACTTGTTCCTAATGATGTCACATCGTTGTTTTCTATTTCTGCTTTAATTAGTACTATTTAAAATACAAACGTTTTAGGTTCCCAGGGACCCCAGTCAGACACACCCAGTTCCGCCTATATTTTAAAAAATGGATCTAATTATTCAGTTAACATGGGTCCTAATTTAAAGTATTAAGGCGGAAATGGGCACTCGGCCAGTCATTTTGAAGAAGACTTCCACATGTGCTATGTCAGCAACCTTGAAACATTGCTGTTTCTAAGGTATGATGATGTTCAAAGTCCATCCATCCATCAATTTCCTGTAACCACTTATCTTATTCAGGATAGTGGGGCTCTGGAGCCTATCCCAGAGACTATGGGTGCAAGGCAGGGAACAATCCAGGAGGGGGCACCAACTCATCATAGGGCAATTCTGTAACTCCAATGAGCCTCAGCATGTTTTGTTTTATTTTGTTTACTGTGGGGGGAAACCAGGGTACCCACAACGACACGGGGAGAACATGCAAACTCCACACAGAGCCATGGAGGAGACTCTAATCCAGGTCCCTAGTTTTCCACTGAATCATGAATAGCATTAGCTGCTATTGTATCACTTATTATATTATATCACTTACAGCTCTATTCAGTCTTAATCTGATGCTGTGGGAAGACGAGGATCACCTGCAGAAGAACAGCACTGTAAGCACTGTAAGAAACGGAGAGACACTGGAGCAAAGGCCAGTATTTGTAAGTTTTCTCATTCATTTCAAACTCAATTCAAGTGATGTTCAAAAGCAGTGATTTGTCAGATAAGGCTACATTTTAGAATTTATATTGAACTGTTCCTTAACCATTTTTACTTTACTTTTACTTTACTGCCTTTCTCTTAACAAATGAGACGCAGTGGTTTGCAAACAGTTGTCCCACCTCACTGAGAACTTTGGAGAGAAGTGAGGATAAATTTAAATAAGGAAATTATTTAACAATAAGACATTTTTATGTTGGGTTGTCTCTAGAGCACTCAGTTAAAAAAGGTCCACCATCCAATAGTGTATTCATCATAATCAGATATAATTAAAAAAATGAAAAAATGCATTTTTGAAGCCCATCTGCAGGTATGAAATCTGTCTTAGGTTTATCAATAGTTGAGCAGTTTCCATTTCGTAAAGACTCCCAGTGTAAAGGTATGTAAATATAGTTAATGACTCACTTATGTGAATCTAGGCACCACACCGAATTCCATTTAACGTGTTCATGAATCTTTATCTGTCTATGTTCTGTTTTCTGGAAGCATGGTTTAATCCTGGCCGACAACATAGTCCAGCCACAGGTTTCTTGGAAAAGAATGTTCAGAATGTCCATAAAAGGCTTGAGACAGTCGAATGAGCTTCAAAGTCTGCAGAGATGCCGAGAGAGAGAGCTTATTTCTGGTAGCTGAAATCTCAATCCTGCCACCAACCCCCAAGTTTTCCCTGCAAGTAGGAGGACCTGCTTGCAGGGCTGGATGTAGATTGTCATACCCAGGACCAAGCATTTTCGGGTTAAGGGCTTTGCTCAAGGGTTCAACAAAGTTGGATCACTCCAGATATTCACAGGGTTCAAACAAGTGACTTTCTCATATTTGTGACTTAGACTGTGTTAGGTTGAAGAAACTGTTATTAATCATTTGTTATCATTTCTGTATAATCAGCAATGAGTGTAAATATGTATATACATTATTTTGTTTTCCTTTACCTTCATACTTTAGATTATATTAGTTTACACGTATCCTGAGCACGTGTTTAATAGTTGTCCACCTGAGGAAAACCAGAACTTCTTCTTACTCTCACAGTCCTTTCTTTGTTCTCACTCCAAGACCCCTGCCCCCCATTGACTATAAATAAAGGTGCCAAGGGGAACCACCCTTTGTAACACATTCCTTTGTAGCCTAGCATGCAGAGATTGTGGTCACCTTTGCGCAAATAAAACTTTAAGTGTGTTGTCTCGTAATTAATGGTGTGTGCAGAGTTGGAGTGGAAAGCCTGACACTTTCTCCAACATATAATTTGGTCCTTTGAACTGGATCCGAGGACACTTGATGACATCGCCAGCACGCCGAGAGGAGCGACACCGAAGTCTGTCGACAGCCACTCGGAGACGGGTGCAAGAAAGACCTGAGACGTGAATTCGTCATCAGGCCGGTGGTTAGAACTGCGCTCAACGTCTGGTGATGTCTGACGGACCTCGGTGACGGAAAACAGGCACACGGGATAGGTGAGACAACAAGGTTATTCAGCGAAATAACCGGGTCAATTGACGTGGGTTAGGTTTTGCCGTAATTAAGCGGGTTAGGCTTAGCCGTAATTAAGCGGGTTAGGCTTAGCCGTAATTAAGCGGGTTAGGCTTAGCCGTAATTAAGCTTATGAACATGCATGTATTGTGTGAATGGTTGGACTAAGATTATTATAGAGGCTTAGAGTTGCTTCTGTCAGTCCATTTATTATTTTGCCTGGTGGGAAAGAAGTACTGGTGATTGAGGGATCAAGGACGGGTTTCATCCCTGAAAACCGATACCGCTGCACGAACAGCATGCAGTAGAAGGCCGTATTGGTGTCCTCCCACATATCTCGTACCAGTGAAATTCCACCCAGGAGCTGTGTAATGCGCAGAAGGTAATAAAAAAAGGGGTAAAAATGGGAAAGAATCAAAGTAAGCAGATTGAACTAGAGGGAGATGAGAAGTTTATGGAAGGATATAAACCAGGTTCAGGACAAATAAGTAATCGGAGGTGGAGGAAAAAACATGGGTTTGAAGGGAAACTCCACACTCCAGATATCTTAAAATTACAAGGAAATTTAAAACTAGAAATGTTACGAACCTCAAAGAAAGGGAAGGTGGAGAAAAGGAAAAAAGAATATAAGTATTCAGATAATTGTTTGGAACAAAGTAAGTTAAGAGATGTACGTAGAAAGCAGAAAAAGCATGATAGAAAGGATAAATTAACTGCAGCCGCTCTAGTTACTTTAGATGATGAGACGGTAGCCAAAATAAAGAGTAGAGAAAATAGACCACCAACACCACCACTATTGCCTGCCCCTGTGCAACCCGTAGACAGGGAAATAAAACAACCATCAGCTACGGGCACAATACCAAAGAAGCCATCAGCTCCTCCTTCTTCCCCCATTATAACTAGGAGTAGAGATCCTACGTTATACCCTGTGCGAGATCTAGCAACTGCTAAGATTCGATGGCATCCGGGGCCAGATCCCCGACTGACCCTGATTAGTCCCCATCCCCGAACCCACACAGCCGGCAGGGGCAGCCAACCGGGAGGCTCAAGGGCGCTGCAGGCAACCCGGCAGCAGGGAAACACCCCCTCCCCCCCCCCCAGGGACAGACCGGGAGAGTCCCGCCCCACCACGCCCGATGAGACCCCTAGCTCAAGGATGGGACAACCTCAGGCCCCCTGGCAACCGAGGAGCCGGTCCGGCCAGGCAGAATGAGCCCCGGCCACCCCAGGCCCCCCCAAAGCGAGGTACAATAGAGACTCTTCCAACCGCCCCCCCCCCCCCCCCCCCCCAACCACCCCACAGCGCCCGAGGGCCCAATGCCAATGCAAGTTTACTTTTTGATGAACATTTATCTCAGAATTCTGACTTAAGCCAAAATTCGGACTTTTTATTTCAGAATTCTGATTCACCGAGTTGAAATTCTGACATTATATCTCAGAATTCTGGCTTAAGTCGAAAAGCTAGCTGTTACATGATAAATGGACTGAATTTATATAGCTCTTCTCTACTCTTACGAGCACTCAAAGCACTTTATATTTCATGCCTCACATTCATTCACAAACCAGTGGCAGAGGCTGCCATGCAAGGTGCCAACCTGCACACCAGGAGCAATTTGGGGTTCAGTGTCCTGCACCAGGGCTGAACCAGGGCTGAACCTGCAACCCTCAGGCTGCCGAACAATAGCACTACTTCCTGCACCACCATCTTCCCCCGATGTGACACTGCATTTAATTCCATCTAAAAATATTTTTTTCCCTGTACTCTATGCATTAGACATGAAGACCCTGTAGCAGCCAATTATGTAGTACCTACTGGTAAGATAATGACTGCCAATGACATATTTTCCGTTCTTAGCGTAATAAAAGCCGATACAGTAATAGCTTGACAATACTGTAGTAATATTTCTGAATCAAAAACGTGTCACATTATCTACTTTTTTTACACAGAAAATGGAAAGATTATTACGATATTGGCAGTTATTATATTAATGGTAGATATTATTGGCTACTACAGATCCTTACAACTGTGACATCATAAAAAATATGCACTATATTGCCAAAAAAAAAAAAAAAACCTAACTTTGCACACACATGAACTTTAATGACATCCCATTCTTAATACATAGGCTTTAATATGAAGTTGACCCACCCTTTGTAACTATAACAGCTTCAGCTCTTCTTGGGAAGGCTGTCCACAAGGCTTAGGAGTGTTTATGGGAAGAGCATTTGTGAGGTCAGGTGCTGATGTTGGATGAGAATGTCTAATTCCTCATAAAGGTGTTCTATTGGATTGAGGTCAGGGCTCTGTTTAGGACAGTGATGTCTGCACTGGTGCACAGTCATGTTGGAACAGGTACTCCTCATGTACTCCTCGTTCCCTTATTTATTCTGTAAGTGCCCCTCTGTCTTACATTCCCCAGTCCTGACATTGTTAGGTCCATTTAAGTCCATATAAGTCCTTATACTGTATATGTAGCCTGAAGGAGCGGTTGCTGCTATTACCAATGTGATTGGCTCGTTCCTTGAATTTTTGTGTGCTTATGTGGTGGGGCGTCTGGAGCCGGCAGGAATGCGGCAGGATCAGTGTGGTTTCATCTGCAGGATAAAAACGTCATATCTGCAGTGTAACTTAGTATGGGACGTTGGGCGCGGCAGTTGACTGGAGTCCAGGTAAGCCGGTGGCAGCTTGTTGGGGTTATTAATCTACAGAGAAGCGTCGTTTGGTGGGGAGACCTCAGCTGTAGCAGAACATAAGCCAGTGGAGTTGAGATGCAGGTAGAGCCTAAACAAATTAATTGGAATGTAATGTGTCTTTTCCTTTTTTTTTAGATTTAAAGGTTCTAAAGAATTGCGTCCATGTGTGTGGGCCCATCCGGTCTTTTGTGCACTAATGCTGCAAGTTGGAAAATGTCTTTTTCTAATGTTGAACCTCCCGCTGCTTAGAAATGTATGGAAACTTCCAGACGGTGGCTTGTGCTACTCCACCTGTCGCCTATGATTAGTACTATGATAGTACTATGTGCTAGCATACCAACGGCATGGGTTGCAGATGGTGCCCTATGGTGCAGTGTTTGGGTTGCTATTAGCGTTAGTGCCCTTTTTGGCCTATTCCAGCTTGTGTAATACCTTGGCCTACTGTCTGTTCTGACTAAATCCTTGAAGATTGATTTTATTGCTGTGTTTTGTGTTATTTTGTTTTAATTCTGTGATATAAAATAAAGTTGATTTACAACAGCTGTGTCCTGCATAGCCTGTCTGTAGTATGAGCGCGGGCGGAGGGATTAGCTGCTAGGTATAATATTTGGGTTCTCCCCCCTGTATAACCAGGAGTGGCGTAGTCATTTCTTAACTATCGATGTGGAGGCCACATATAGGTCCATATAAGGACATACCCACTATTGTAGTCTCCTTAATAAAGTTCCCTTCAGGGGATCCTTCAGACAATACCTTGTGTAAACTGAGGTATGCATCTTACAGTTTTGTACATCCCACATTTTTTTGCAGATTTGCATGCTTTAAAAAGCACCACATTCCCACCCAGCTATTACTCTAAATTTTCAAAGCTAATTAAGCATGTATGTAAATAAACGGAAATAAACTGTATCCGTTATGCCATTTCAGAGACAAACAAGAAAGGATCAGGAAGTATTTCTCTGAATGTGAAGTGCAGACCTGGGAATGGGTGGATTCTCCCAAACGGCGGGTAGAGAAATGCCAAACAATTTTAGTCGGTAGCTCATCTGCGAGTGACAAACCACAGAATTTGCTGGTAGCATGTGACTGCAGACTGCTCACCAAGCCAGACACTGACAGAGATGGGGGGGGAAAAACTGGCAGATTTTAAATGTGACACCCTGTAGGGAATTATCCACCATGGCGACAGACATGTAGCATGTGACACAGACAAAACAGAATCAAGTAAAAAACCCCAAACAACAAACACAAATGGACAAAATAACTACTATAAAACTTCTATTATAAGTATCAAACAATATCCTTTTATTATTATATGCAGTGACCGAGATTCACAAGTTTGAAGCCGAAACTAGCAGGCCTGCTCCCCCCCCCTCGCAGCAGTATGGGCCAGTCCCACAACATGTATCCACCACCTTACCTGTCAGCCAGTTTCCGTTGGTATGTTCCTGTTGAGTTTGAAAGAATCGGAATTACTGTTGGTCATCAAGCACATAGTCGCATAGTAAGAGAAAAATACCCATTCAGAAATTTGCTACCAATCAGATGTAGCCAGTGTCATAGAAAATGATGCCTGCACCCCCTCAAAATCCCGGTAGGTGAAATTTCATGCACATTTCACACATATTTCACCAAACTAACTAACTGCTAATGCAAAATAGAAGCAAATTTCTGTCTAAATTCTAGATGTTGCTTTTTTCTCTTTCCTCCCAAACATTTATATGACTGCTCTGCACCTTTCATAAACATGAAATCTGAATAAGTTTCAGGATAAGCTGTTCTTTATAATTCCCGAAATCTTCGTATAAATGTGTGTATGAAAATTTCTCGTCTTTTTCGTCTGTAGGACGCCTTTATAGATAGGCTCCCTGATTCCTGGTCTGTCTCAACAGGGAACTTTTGTAGCTCCTGATCACTGTTGTGTGTTGCTTTCCTATCGTACAACAGGAACTCAGGAACCTTTTTGCTAGCATGGAAAGCACAAAATCTTTGTACATTAAACTTAATACATAATTTCATATGAAGCCAGATTGGCACCCCAAAACAACGATGAACAAATTGTTTTGTTAGTTTCGAGGGGTTGTTGGGGATCGATTGTGCAGTGCAAAAACACAGGACAAATTATGTCCTGTTTTGTATCTCGACTAAGCTTTATGGGATGGGTGGTAACTCCACATGGCAACACAAAAAGAATCCCATCAGCTAAGCTCTTGTTACACTGCTCCCATCTCACTTCCCTGCACCGCGTAACTTTTAAGTTGGAGCTGGTGTTCATGATTAACCAATTACCCATAAACCATAAACCATAATGTATGTTGGTGTACAATGCAATGTGCACAAGTGTATGCAAAGAGCCCAAGTGTACGGGGATTTCCTGAAAGCAATGGTACATGTTTGATATCTGGAGGCGTAAACAAGAAAGATGCTACAGTACAACTCTGATGTCATTTGCACTGGTTGTGTTCGGGGATGTCCTTCACTAATGTCTAGGCCAGGGGTCACCAACCTTTTTGAAACTGAGAGCTACTTCACGGGTACTGAGCCATACGAAGGGCTACTAGTTTGAAACGCCCTCCTAAACTTATCTAAACTTCATGTATAATAAACATGTTTTAATGCATTTTTATATATATATTGTCGTTTTCAAATCCACAAAAATGCAAATGTGATGAAAAGAATAATAGCAACAGGATAAAATCAAATTTTAGGCGCTGCTCACTGGTGAGTTGTGCTATTTTTAGAACAGGTCTGCGGGTGACTCATGTGGTCCTTGGGGGCACCATGCTGGCGAGCTCTGGCCCAGACTATGTAAACATTTGTTATACAACTTTGTCTACTTAAATTTAAACTTCCTCAGAGGCATGTTGGATTGTGAAATGTGGTTTGCTTGGTTAGCCAAAGACCGCCTCCATGCAGGGACGGATTACGGACCGACAGGCGGGGCCGCTGCCCAGGGGCCCTTGGGGTGCAGGGGGCCCCTAGCCCAAAACAACATTTTGCCCAGGGGCCCACACAACCCATAATCCGTCCCTGGACAGATATCACGCTTTGCCCTGAGTGATGCCATGGCCTACCCGGTCGATGTTGTCATCCATACTGGCAGCAAGATGGACCACTTTGTGTGGCTTCTAGCAGGTGGAATCTCACAGCTAACCTCGCAAAACCTGCTCCAACCGCCGTAATTTAAGGTGGAAGCTGTGCAATGCACTGTCTCTAAGAACCAGTCATGGTTCCTCCCAGGACTGAGAGGGTACTACCGCACCTTTGCCCCTCCCTTCCCTAGTGTCCCCCCCTCTTGGTTTTCATATAGTACTTGGCACCTCCAGTGATTTAAAGCTCCCGAAGAATCACCTGCCGCGTAGCAGATAGGGCTTCGTGATGCTCTACAGCATGTGATTCGTGATTCAGAAATATGACAATAAGTATCATAGGGGTGTGGCAATGAACTCCCACACTAAATTGTTTATTGATGCTAAAGCAAGACAGCACAATAGACATTTATCCTGCTAGGGGATCGACTTACAGACAGCCTGCCTTTGGGTGGTTCTTCCTCCGCTGCAATGTGATACTTTGTTTGCAGTCTATAGAAAATGAAATAAAGTAGAAAATAAAACCAGTTATTCCTGAGCTACACTATCCTAGACTGAAACCCTGTCCAAAAAGTATCTTTTAAGAGCAGATTTAAAGGCAACAATTGATGTGGGGTGAATTTACTGAAGCCTTCTTAACGCTAATTAATTTGCAAGTTCTATCTTTTAACATAGAACTAAGAAAATGACGTTGCATTAAGAAGGCTTTGGGAAACTCACCTGTGGCTAGTTTAACTCAGAGAAGCACATTGTTCCACAGTATTGGGACAGCAACTGAGAGCTTTAGTTGAGACCTTGAAACATCAAAGGGAACATCAAAGGGAAATCTGTGTTAGGATCTTTAGAATTAGAATTTAGTGATTAGTTGTCATTGTTGACACACCACAGCACACAATGCACAACAACGAAAGTGTTTTCTGCATTTAACCCATATATGATAATCTTGAAGCCATATGAGGTTCGATTAGGTCTCGTATGTAAGATGGGTCCAGACCATGCATTGACTTAAAAACATCCCTAAACTTTAAGTTGAACTCTATAGTGAACAGGCAGCCAGTGAAGGGAAGCTAGGATTGGGGTGATGTGATCCTTCTCTTGGTAAGTCAAGCTGCAGCATTTTCAGTAATGAGTGCTTCATAACGTTCAAGTAAATCAGGAATGTATTTTGGCCCGAGACCATTTACACTGTACACAAGCAATATTATATGACAGTTAATCCTGTAATGCACAGGAAGCCAGTGCAGTGATTAAAGGACCAATCTGATAAGATCTTTTTTCTTGTTGTCACTAGGGACTCTGGATGAGCTGCAGCATTCTGGATGAGCTGCAGCTGTCTGATTGCTTTTTGCCAAGACCTGTGAGAACACTATGAATAATCTAGCCTGCTAAAACAAAATGCATGTGTAGCAGAAGGAGAAAACGAGGTGGATGCCCAATTAAGTTCTGGTGGTGAGTAGCCAATAGGCGAGGGCGCTCAGACTATACGGGTTACCCCGGCACAGACGTTCTATGCTCCCTTTCGGCGGTCATTTCAATTGCTGGATTCCCTGTTCGTCCGTGGACTAGTGTTTGGGACCTTTCATACCGACGTGTTTAGCTCCCTGACGGTGGATGCTATAAGCTGCGATAGGGCGCCTGACGCTGGGATTAATACGGCTGGGTTTCTCCCGAGGGTCCCGTGTGTTGTGGTGTGGCGGTGACGGCTGCTTCATCTTGCGTGGGACGACTGCTGCTCTGCCTAGCGGCGGCTCTGCTCTGCCTTACTGCTGCTGTTTAGTGACGCTCGCACGATTTTGCGCTTTGTGCGTTTTCGGTTTGTCTTGTACTCGATTCGTTAGCGGCTCCTTAGCTGGGGAACTGTTTGGCTGGGTGTGTGCGTCCACATGCATGACTGCGGGTGTTAAGGGCTGACTAGTCCCCCGCTTCTCAAAGGTTCGCGTTCTTTTCCTTTGTTTTAATTGTATTATGTTTGTTTTGTTCTGTATTTGGTGTCATGTGTTGAATAAGTAATGTCCTTATTGTATATCAAATGGTTTTGTACTTTTATTTGTTTTTCCTTTTTAGGCTGCAGTGTTTTTCTTTTTGGGTTTTGTGTGATTTTGTTGTGGCATGCAGTTGTACCTTCTCCCTTCCCACCTGTGACCGCGTGATGTTTGCTGGTTCGGCTGTGCTGTCTTGTGTTCAAGCGCCCAGTTTTAGACCGGCAAGAAGTGGCTGCTGATACGCGTGCGGTATTTCAAGCCGATGGTGTTCCGATTGACGGACTACTTTTATGGTTTTACTTTTTAATAAAAATTGTGCGTTTGGAACAACGTCTCTCCGCTTCAATGGTGAACGGACCAGTGTGCCTTTGGGTAGGGCGATTGAACTTTCTCTGGGTTGATACCTGGGGTGGCGTAGTCGGGCTAATTTGTGGGTATTGGTACCATTGTTTGGTATTATTTGGCAGTATTGTATTACACCACTCGCTACACATGAACAAGCTTTTCTGTTTCTAAACAAATCATTTAATTCTTGCTGTTTTTAAAGTGGCAATAGTGTCACGCCCACAGGGGCGGGGCAACACAGCGGCAGACAATCGCTGCTTAATCGATGTGTTACTTAATATGGGCGTAATCTTCCAAATGTTGCGAAGTAACATGACACTTGCCAAGCATTTATTTGTCTCCTGTCTTCCCCCCTTGTCCTGCCTGCCTCCTTTTGCCCTACCGTCTCACCTGCCCTGCCTGTGTCAACGCTCCTGCATCCCTGCATGCCTTCCCGGTCTACCTATCCAGTCTGTATTCATCGCACCTTCCATCCCTCGTCTCCTCGTCTCGTCATTGAATGAAGGGCTAACCACCCTGGCTTTGGACCCAACACAATCGACCCGACTTCCCATTTGGATTGCCCATTTGGCTTTGGTTGCACGCAACTGAATAAAACCTCTATTTCCCGCATTACGGCGAACTACACCAAAATTTCTGGCTTGATTTGTAGGTTTTAGTGTCATGGATTCAAGGTATGCTCTGGCTTTCAATCTTTCTGTTTTGAGGCCAAAAACAATTGTTTCTGTTCAGCTGTTAATTCTGGCACATCCATTCCTCGATTTGTTCTATGCACATATTTGGTGAATCTAAAGGACTACAATCACATGGTCCCACTATAATGTAGAGTTGTGTGTCATCTGCATAATTATGGTAAGAGATGTTATAATGCTGCATAATCTGAGTGAGGTGGAACATGTAGATTTTGAACAAAACAGGCCCAAGAATGGACCCTTGAGGAACACCACATGTGATTTTTGTTCGCTCAGATTCATGCTTGCCTATTAACACAAAGTAATCCATATCTTGTAACTTTTCTAATCTAATGATCAACCTTGTCGAACGCAGCACTGAGATCCAGTAATACCAAAACGTATGTTTGATTCATCACTGCTCAGATGAATGTCATTTAAGACCTTAGCAAGTGCAGTCTCAGTGCTGTGGCATGATCAAAATCCAGACTGAAAGACATTAATTACTTTGCATCATGTAAAAACTAAGTTGCTGAAAAACAAACTTTTCAATGATCTTTCTTGAAAAGGTAGGTTTGATATAGGCCTATAGTTACTTACTGCTGAGGCATCCAGGTTGGACTTTTTTCGAAGAGGTTTGAGAACTGCGGTCTTCAGGGCCCTTGGAAAATGGTCTGACTGAAGAGAACTATAGACTATTTGTAGAACATCTGATGTCATACAGTTAAAAACATCGTCAAAGAACCCTGTAGGAAGAGTGTCAAAGGCAGCAGGTAGTAGGCCTAAGGTGTTGAACAGTGTAAACGATGCAGTCATTGTATGATCTGGTGGATAAGAGTTAAGGATGGGAGACTGAGGGCTTTAGCAGTCTATCGACAACAATGAATAAGGTGTGTGCAAAATTTTTATTTTTAAATCTTTGAGAAAAAAAGATTGTCTCGCCCTTTTTAGTTCTAGATATAAAGTCACTGTTTCTAGATGTCATATTAAACCTGGAGGTTTTTTGACAACTGCCTTTCACCATTTATTTTTTGTAGCTTTTACCCATGTGGCATCTCCCCATTTCAACGGCAACTTTGACCTTCACCTTCACAGTACATTAATGTACTCCACCTCCTTTCCGAAGTACTCTATCCCAGTGGTTTTCAAACTTTTTCAGGTCAGGGACCCCTTAGTGAGAACAAATTTTTTAAGGACCCTCCCCCCTCAACACCAAACCTATTATATCACAACATGACAGGACACGTTTTCAACTTGTGTACAACTCCACTACAAATATACTACTTTTTAAAAATGTCGTATTACTGAAAATGTAGCGTGCAATTATAATTATGTACCTGATAAATTAGTGAGTGGCTGAGCCTGTCTCTGGCTGTACAGTCTATCCATTCTGGAATTAATGGATGATAAGCAGACTCTGAGGTTAACCTCTACACGCTTTGTTTCCATGGTAATTGGTGCTGGGAATGGGAAGCAAAATTCTCATGGCCTTTGCAGTAAGTTCAGGATATTCCCATGAGATGGTGGAATTGGACCTTTAATGTCCTGTCACTGGAAAGCTTTACTGTTGCTCTTCCGCTTTACTGGAAAGCCTGCTTGTGGTTGTTGTGGCTGGTGCAAATGGATCACACACCCAGTCCCTGGCATCAGTCTTGATATTAGAGAAGCATGTTCGTGTCATGGTATATCAGGACACTGACCGAGGAAGTCAACGCAGGACTTCAGGATTCCACACGAGGTAGCGAGGGGGTGTGGCACACGGGAGGATCGGATGAGCAGGGCATGAGAGCTCTGAAGTGCTTACTGGGTGGAGTTAGGCGTGTGATAAACAATTCTCTCACTGTATCAATTTCATTAAGATAATCTGAAACCTGGAAAAACAGATCCGCAAATCTATCTTGTATTGTTTTCCATAGCTCAGTTTTCTTCAAGATTGCTGTGATTTTGACACTTACCTCCGGGATAGAAATGTAACCTCCTTGGCTAGAGAGATTGAGGCTGTCGAGTGAGTTGAACATGTCTGCAAGGTATGCGTCGCCACAAACGCTGAGTCAGCAAACAAATCAAGATTGACATCTCCTAAGAAGTCTGAGATCTCCTTGCGTAGCTCAAACACCTGATGCAAAACTTTCCTTCGCGAAAGCCATCGCACTTCAGAATGAAACAGCAGGGCATCGTGACCAACACCCATCTCCTGACAAAGCCGGCCAGACAAACATGACTTCAAAGCCCAGGACGTAATTAAATTCCTGGTAATCACGTCTGTGAAAACTGCATGCAGCCGTCATGCAGTGAGTAAGTACGATGTTTGGGTTAGCAGCTTTAATCCTTGCCGTAACTCTGCTCTTCTGGCCCATCACGCAGCTGCGCCGTCACTGCAAATGCCGACGGATTTTTCCCCGCATAGTCCTACTTCTGTCAAGATATCATAAATAATTCCTCACCTGATGTCCACCCTGGCAAAAAGTGGAAAGTCTCCCACTAAGTTTGCTATCAATAGGAAGGAAACATACACAATTTATTGAGTTGCATTAGCTACATTTGTCGATTCATCTAACTGAATAGAGAAGTGGTCACAGGAACGGAGTCTATCTAGGAGCTGCGAGTGAATGAGAGCTGAAACTTCTTCAGTTCTCCTCTTCTCTGTGTCATTTGACATCAGTACATTTCTCAACTAACAAGCAGCATCAGTTCCAATCATAACTTCACATGTTTCAGTTGTAGTTGGTAGGATCAGATCTTCTCCAATTGCACACGCTTTCTTACTTTTAGCAATTTGAATAGCCCCCAAGCATGAGGTGCACGAGTGCTTTTTCTGAAATTGTTGTGAGTTTTTAAAATTTTACTTCTCTGGCAGGTGTATACCTCAGAAATAGCCTTTGGTTTGCTTGAAAGCTCTGGGTGTTTCATAGTCAGATGTTACTTTGGCTTGGCTCGTTTCATGACCTCATTTGCTAACAAATTAAAATAAAAGATCATTTGTGATCTTCTGTCGTGCTCTCAATGAAGCCAAACCCTATATTTCCTTTTTTTTTTTTACTAATCATTGGTTTGTCACTTGGTGTAGACGCTTAATTGTTTTAAAACAAGAACTGCCTAGTGTGTCTACCACAATCAGGGAGAACAATTAACACGTGTGACACCAATCTTGAACGGGGGAAGTTTTGCAACATACATGCATGGCATGAGCAATTTCACTGGAGTGGGCTGAAATTTAATTGGAGCGGGGAGCGGTAATGAGTGGAGTGGTCCACAGTGGCTGGCAGTGGGGAGCAATAATGAGCGGAGTGGTCTGCAGTGGCTGGGAGCAATAATGAGCGGAGCGACCTACCGTGGTTGGGAGCGATAATGAGCAGAACGGTCTGCAGTGGCTAGGAGTGGGGAGCGATAATGAGCGGAGTGGTCTGCAGTGGCTGGGAGCGGGGGGAGCATACTGCTCTATGAATGATGAGCAGAAATTTTCATCCTCTCCACCCACATGCTCCTTTGCTATCCAAATTTTATATTTTTGCAGACCCCATAGCAATGTATCATGGACGCCCGGGGGTCCTCAAACCCCAATTTGAGAATCACTGCTCTATCCTCACTGATAGATAATGCTGGAGGATCTTATTCAGAAAGGACTGCTGCATTATTTTCATTTAACCACATTTCAGTTAGAAACATAAAATCAAGGCATTTTGTTGATAATAGAATTATTAATTAATAGTGCTTTGCCAGCCAAGGATCTGATATTAAATATAGCCAAGTTTAATGTATCAGGACAGGATAGCTTTGAGTACACTTTTTTCACCCTGAAGTTAGTCAAAACAGGAATGGGAAATATTTGATCTGACGCCTAGTGTGGGCTGTGGGGACAGTGAGTCTGTACTCTCTTTGTTAGGGACAGCAGGAACTTTTGCTGCCATCCAGTAACTCGTTTATCTGCATCCTTAGCTTGTGTGAGATATCCCTGAGAGTAATCCCTGGCAATGTCATTACCCTTGCTGTCCGGGGGAGAAGATTTTAACTTTCTTCAAATTCCAGCAGTAGGGTGCCGGAGGCCATAGGTCAAGTTAGCATTTTTCAAAAATTAGCTTTTAGCATCTCTTATGTGGTCACCATAAGAGTCTGTGGTTTGATGTCTTCACTGACTTAATCAGCTGCTTTTTTGATTGTCCGGTGCACAGTTCTGTTCTGACATTAGTTTTAGCGGCCTTTGGTCTGCACAGTCTCAGCTGTGTCATAAGCCACTGCGGCACTGCACTCAGCGTTAGCTGTAGCATTAACATTGATCTCATGTACAGGCAGCTCGTCCAGAACGATGTACCTGTTCTCCAGCTGCACCTTTGGTGAGACATGAGTAGTCCTGTGCTTGTTGCTTCTGGTTGTTCTTTTGCCCTGGACAGTATCTGTCCAGAGCTCATGGTGTGGCGCTGCAGGAGTGGAGCAGGTCTTTGTGGTCTCGCTCCCCAGTTTACCCAGTAGCGCATATCCAGGTCTGTTACTGCAGCGTTTCTCAAACTTATTTGTCCTGGGGGCCAGTCATGTCAGGCTTTGGGGCTTATTACTATAGATAGTATTACTATTATTGTTGTTGTTGTTATTATTAATAATAATAATAATAATAATAATAATAATGATATTATAATAATGCCTGACCTGATCTGACTGAATTTTGATTGGTGCAGAAGCGAGGCTCCACGAACCGGCAGGAACCCTCTCACGGACCGTCACCGGTCCTCAGCCCATGGTTTTGGAAACGCTGCGTTACTGTATCGGTCTCCAGTGGCCTTACATTTCTGTTCAGGCCAGACCAGGGAACAGAGCCTGCATTGTTGTTGGCCGGAATTTTATTATGTTTACCCAAGAGATTCAGCAAACCTGAGAGATTCTTTATTCAAGGTCTGTAACCTTCTGGCTGGGCATGGCACTGCTGGCACATTCGGGGGAGGGAGAAGAGCAGGGGGACATCTGGATGAAATTCTTTTCAGATAATAGGAGTAATAAACATGAACGAAGGAAAAGACAACAGCTAAAGCAAGCAGACGCTGCTAAACCGATTCATTTAATGAATAGATGAGGAAAAGGGCAGGGCCATGCAGAGATGTTTGAAGGGGCGGGTGCTCAAAGGTAAAAAGGGGTACATAGAACCAGGCCGAATATCAACAACCAACATTTATGAAGAATCTAATATGGAATCGCATCATACTATATCGCTGTCTTGGGGTGGGGGCAATGCAAAGCAAACGTAGCCTATGCTTTACCTGATGGGGCACGATGTTGCTGTCGGGGGGTTGCTGCTGCTCCTGCTGCTGACAGTGCTGGACGGCGGGGCTGTGTTGATCTGAGACTGTAGACATTAAAAAGTCCATAGGAGAGATGGTAGCTGATTAAACAAGTGTCGTGAGATAATAATAAAATGCAAAGATTGGTGACAGCGCTTGGAACCATAAGGCAACAGATTAAAAGAAATGTGGGAAATAAACTGAAACCGGAATATTAATAGGGCAAAAGAAAGGGGTTGTCATGGTAAGACTGTAACAAAAAATCTACACAACAGAGGTGCGTGTCTGTGTGTGTGTGTGTGTGTGTGTGTGTGTGTGTGTCCAGTTGGCACCTTCTAAACATCACAGAGTAGCATCAACCAACTAGGGGGATAAGATTGTAGAACTCTAAAATCTTTCTTTCTTTTTCTTTCTTTCTTTCTTTCTTTCTTTCTTTCTTTCTTTCAAACATTAAAAATAACAATACAGCAGTACAAAAAATAAACCAACAGGAGGATAAATCAAACATTTTATTAATCAGAAAACAAAAACAACAGTGGCTGTGTAAAGAGCAGGAAGAAGTAAGATGCTTTTCTTTGACCACCGACAGAATGGATGTCACACTGATTGTTGGGGGGCATGAAGCATGAAAGACCTTAAGTTCTGCCTGTAATTTGTCTTCCTCCTCAATGTCATAGAACTGGCAGAGTTTCTTCACAGCTTTGTGTGCCTCTGTTGAGATTATTGCTGCTTTCCAGTTCTTTGGGACTGTCAGGCAATGAAAGACATTCAAGGTTTCCCATGTGGAATTATCTCCTCCTCCAAAGTGTCATTGTGTCCACAAAAACATAGAACCCTTTAACGCAGTAGTTACTCTTGGGGGGTTATGAAAACATGGTCGTCAGCAGTAGCTGTTGTGGCAACAAGCTTAAACTTTGCTGGCACTTTCCTCCTCTGAGCTTGTCCAGGGACCTCAGATGGGGGTCCCCGGCCCACTGATGCAGCCTTCTCTGTAGCCTGTTCCTGCACTTTCTCAAACACTTCCTTTGTTCTGCAGTGGGTCTGCCTCTGCAAAACTCCATCGACAATCTTGTATGCTGCAGCCAGGTCAATGTCTTTCTGCTGCGATGCATCAGATGCAGTAGCAGTCACATGGAAGATGGGACAGGTGATCTCCAGACACAGGATGAATTCAAAATTGATGCTTTTGAAAAGGATCATTGCATAACCTGCCGAAGAGTCTGGGGGACTTCAGCTTTGCCACACCTGCTTCAGTCCAAGAGAGGTGTAACAGCGCCCAGTGCCATACCTTTGTTACTGAACTTGTTAACCTCAGAGGTGGTTGGTCCATGGAGGTGGACAAGGTAGTGTCTCCTCTGTTTTTGTGATTAAACCATGAAACAAATAACTTTGAAATAACTCATTACTGTAGTTTTATTGTCATTTATAGGTACATTTTCTCTCCTTGGAAAAAGAATCACTATGGTAATATTGTAAAATGTGTCATCTTCTCATCTCTGCATTCTTTTTTTATTAACCAACACAGCAATGGAACTGTTCCTCATAGCTATCATATTTATAATAATAATATCATAATTATTTATAGCTTATCCCACATGTGAATTCTTAGGTCACACACTTAATAATCAAAATGTGAAATTAACCTACACCCAATTACAGGAAATCTCCCGGGACTGGCTTTTCTGGAAAATATGTTAGATAAAGGGAAACATGTACAGTCAAACCTCGGATTGCGAGTAACTTGGTCTGCGAGTGCTTCGCAAGACGAGCAAAATTTTAAAATAAATTTTAACTTGATAAACGAGCGAGGTTTTGCAATACGAGTATTATGTATACGCTTTGTCTGCCGAGTGTCACGTGATCACAAATGAGCCGATGGTTCTTCTCTCTCTCCCTCTCTCGCTGCGGGATTGTGGGTAATCTTTTCCCGTGCTCGGTCTCAGTCGGCGTGCTTCACTTGCATAGTCAAAATTTTGTAGAAAAGCATCACCCGAATAAGGGTGTAGCAGTGCAAGTGATGAATCTGTTTAACGGCAATGCAATGTCCACATTTCCACAAAATCAAAAAGGAGGCAAAAGCAACTGTCATTGGATAGGTTCCTTGTTAAAGTCGCACAAAAAGAAAAAGATTCCAGTGAGCCAACAGATAGCAGTGATTCTGTTAGTTATAGTGAAAATTCTCCTACAAAACAATCATCCTCTTCTCTCTCTCGTCTCCCTCACACCATCCAGGATTCTTTTCAAAGGTAAAGTGCAGGTTAATTTGTTTTTATGTATTTTTACTTTGTATTTTGTATTGATCATTTTTATATGAAAATTTTTGGGTTGTGGAACGAATCATCTGAGTTTCCATCATTTCTAATGGGAAAATTCGCTTTGATGTACAAGTGCTTTGGAGTACAAGCACCTTTCTGGAACGAATTATGCTCTCAATCCGACGTTTTACTTGTCCTTGTTTTTCAAGAGCTGATTAATATCTAGACAGAGTGAATTCTAGTCGAGTTGACATAAAAGCATGGATAATTCTATCTAATGCAAGGGTTTAAGTATGGCAATGGTGCTTAACGGGAAGACCAGTTTCTCATCCAGAAAAATGTACCTGTTCTCCAGCCGAACTTTTGGTGAGACATTAGTGGTCCTGTGCTTTCTGCATCTGACTCTTCTTTTGAATTGACTCAGATATGAGGTCTGAGCCAAAAGCCGCTCATAAATTCCTAATGTGACTTACAGATGATGATAAATGGCAAATGGAATTGGCTTCAAAAATACAGGGTTCTCTTTGTTTTAAAAAAAAAATGTCACTGTCAACTGTCACGATCGCAGGAAGCGGGTAAGGCATACGGGTAGGCAAGCGAGCAGAAAGCAGGCAAGTACGCCAAAGTCGGGGGAAACGGGACTTTAATCACAGAAGGGCAGGACGGATCAAGGGTAATGACGCTCACAAACATCAATGACGGACAAGGGAAACCGGGGAGACCAGGACTTAAATACACAGGACTAATCAAAGTAACTAGACAAAGCTGGAGACGATCAGGGTAGTACACGTGGGTAATCAGGGGGCGTGGCACACACGAGGAGCGGACGAGCCGGGCATGACAGAACCCCTCCACAAAGGCGCGCTGCTCCGGGCGCGGCAAGGAAGGCAAAGGAAGGCAAGGAAGGATGGACGGGACGAGGCAAAACAGGACCTGAAAAACAAAAACAGAATCAACACAGGACGGGGAACAGGACCGAAGCACAAAACATGGCGAGAGACAGGACATAGGACAGAAGCTGACAAAGGACTGGGAAGGCGGACAGACAGACGAGAAAGGGAGAAACAGAGGGCACTGGCAGAACAAAAGGAGGAGTACTGCAGTTACGGCGAGCAGGTGCTCTTCTGGATTTCCCGGCCTGGCATCCAGGAGGACTCCCCAGCATGGAACCTCGTATGCCGGAACCGGGATATCCTGGAACGGTTATCCCTAGAGGAGGACGCGCACCTAGCGAGGGAGGTGCGCGAGAACTTCCGGAGGGTAGCCGAGCTCCGGAGAGAGCGATACGTCGCTCCCAGTGAACCGGGGACTATCCTCGCGCCGTCCGTCTTTGCGGGCGTAGCGCCACCTCCCGCCACCACCGGGCGCCGGAGGAGGAAGAAGAGACCGGCAATCGCCCGACGATTGCCCTGGGGGCGTGTTCCATCGTCCCCGCTTCTCTTCCTGGAGATGATCGGGAGTGTATCCCGATCACCCCGGAAGTCCCCAGCGCTACGAAGCTGTCTCCCAGGGCAGCTTCCCCTTTCCGGAGAACACGCCTGGCCGCTGAGCAGCTTGAGCAGCCACCTTCGCTGCTCGCTGCAATCGCCGGGTCAGAGGGGCTCCCTCCGCTCTTGCCGCCTGTGCATCTCGCGCAGCTGCCAGCACAGACTCCTCTGCCTGCGCTGCCTGCTGCTCCCAAGCGGACACCCCCTCAGCCTGCGGATCCGGCCTCCGAGCAGACGCTCCCTTTGCCTGCAGCCCCGGAGCTCGTGCAGTCGCCGCCCGCGCAGCCGCCGTCTGCTCAGCCTCTGCCTGTGGACCCCGCTCCCGTGCAGCTGCCTCTGCCTGCGGACCCCGCTCCCGTGCAGCCACCTGCAGAGCCTCCTACAGCAGCCAGCAGCTCCCGGGCTGGCGCCCCTTCCGCTGCCTGCCCTTGTGACTTTGCCCTCGCCCCAGCAACCTCGACCCCGATCGAGGGTCGTTATGTCAGTGTCCCGCAAGGGGAGGGGACACAGACGTAGGACTGGGGTCCCTGCCCCCTGGCTCGCCCTCCCTCGCCTGCGCTCTGGCTTGGTCGGCGCCTGCTGGTCCTGGCCCTCCGGGTCGGACGTCGCCTGCGGGTCCCCGTCCGCGGCCTCGTCGCCCTGCCTCGCTCCCTCCTCCGGCTCCTCGTCGGTTGCCTGCGGGTGTCCCTGAGGCGGCTCCTCGGTCGCCTGCTGGTCCCCCACCTCCTGCGCGTAGGAGGACGTCGCCGCCTACGCCGGCTCCCCCCCTCTCCTTGCCCTCGCCCAGGTCCCTTCCAGCTCCCTCATCCCCTTCCCTGGTTCCCCCTTCGACTTCCTCCTCGTCCCCTCCATTGGTCCCTCATTGATGGTTGTTTTTTTTTTTTTTTTTTTTTGCTCCAGGTCCCAATTCCCATGTCCCGTCCGTCGCCTCCTCCTAGGCGCACCCGGAGAAGCGCGCCTTTGGGGGGGGGTTCTGTCATGCCCAGCTCGTCCGCTCCTCGTGTGTGCCACGCCCCCCTGATTACCCACGTGTTCTTCCCCGATTGTACCCAGCTGTGTCTAGTTACTTTGATCAGTCCTGTGTATTTCAGTCCGTGTCTTACCCGAGTCCTTTGTCTGTCATTGATGTTACCTAATGTTCGTCAATGCTTGTGTCTCGTCCCACTCTACCCGCTCCCCAATTAAAGACCCGTTTTCCCTGTATCCCGCTGGTCTGCCTGCTCCTTGCTCGCTCGCCTGCCCGACGATCGCCCGCTTCCAGCGTGATCGTGACACCAACAATGTATTCACTGTCGTTTGTTTTAACCATAAATGACATTTTACAGGAATTCACTGTGGGAAGAAACACAGTTTTCCTCTTCTGTAATTCTCATTCTTCACATGTTGTAAAAAGGTTAGTCAGAAGTAAGAAATTGATTGCATTATATACACTTACAGTAAAACTTTTTCAAAAATCGGTGGTTTGTCCGGGTTTAGTGCTGCATGCCATATGACCCAGTGTGGCAAATTAGCGTACCAAGTGAGGGAAAAGGCACCAGTTTTCAATATATATGGCAGCCTCTCAGTAACATAACACAGCGTTTGCAACACTCGTGAACACATTAGCTTTAAAAATGAAATAATATACACGTCACGCTGCTCACAAGTGACGTCATCTTCCAGAAACCACTGGAGTTTTGACACATTATTTTGGCTTGTGTATCCTATTGTTTGCTTGAAGTTTAACAAACTTTAGCTTTCATTGAAATACACTTGTATACACATATATTCTGTCAATTGTATGTAGATTGTAAAACGACAGTTAACTGTAACGTTCACCATACGTTCGCGCTTATCCAGACGCGAATTTGCGTTTCACAGGGTGGATAAGGAAATTCATTAATAATCACAGGAGAAGTGCCACCTGATAGGTGAGTGAACGTGAGCTGGGCTTCACTGTGATGTTCTATCAATAAATATATCTATGAGATAATCATTGTTAGTGTTACCAAATTTGGTGAGGTGAAAAAGAAGACGAGGATCAGAATATTAATGTTTTTGCATTCACTGGCCAGTTAGGTAGCGCTTCTCTTCTAAACATTAATGCTTGCTTCGTTTATGCAATGTCAAATGACCGATTTGTCCAGAGGTGTCGAATCCTGGCGGCTCTTCCAGACTTTTGTAAAGAGATGAATCCTTTGGGCGTCATGGGATTCTTTTGCGGTCGAAGAAATTGACTGCTGTACGGGTTGTATTACATATAACACTTTTTAGCCCATTATGGGAAGTGGCCCTGGAAATGGAAAGAGGCGATCCTCAAATGTTTGGAAATTGTTTGAGTTTATGTCTCCCAATAAGGTGAATGAATACTGTCAAAATACAAAATAAATTATTATTATTATCAGTTCTTTTGCTTGTTCAATGCACCAATTCTTGCCTGGGTTTCCATTCCTTTGTTGTAAATCACTTTGAATAAAAACAGCTGCGTAATGAATAAATGTAACTTATTATATTCTTATTTACCATTATTGTACTGGCTAGGTTTGCATTGCTCTAAACATCTCTAATACGGCAATAACACATCCTCAATCTGATAAATATCTACAACGCCCCCCTGAGACTGTCAAGCTACACCATAAGGCAGCAGCACCTCATTCCCCCCCCCCCAGTTTAAAAACTCCCCTCTAAACCCCAACGAGCAAAAATAGACACATCTATTGCAGCACCGAATTGGCAATATATTAACGATTCATGAGTCTGTCCCTGATCCATCACAAGATTTTATTGTAAGAACATATTGACTGAAACCACATTAGTAAATCAAAACAAGTGCATATTATTATCTTCATATTATACTTAGCATAAGACAATAAGATCCTGCTATCATACCAAGCACTTCTATTCAATGTTAACGCATATAGACTTCATAATACTTTTATATTAAGGCCTGTATCATGTGGAATGGGACAAAGGATGTGGAATCAGACGGGGCTGGGTTCTTTATTATCTGTACAGGGTAAAACAACAGGGTTTTAGACAGACTAATGAGGGAGCAAACAGAAGGCAACTGGGAATGCTTGACAAGAGGGCAGGAATGAGAAATAAAGGTGTGGGAGATAAGGCATTCCAGGGAAGGAACAGGAGGGGTAGAACTACTGGGCATGACATGGAGCTACAATTGTGTGAATTGATCAGAGCAGAACAGAATGATTGCAAAAGCTATATAAATCCGGTGCTGTAAAGGGCAGGCTTTAAGGTATTCAGCAGCACCTAAAAAACAAAACATGTACCCAATGTTATATTCAACAGAAAAAAACAATAAAAAGCTGCACTGCTCTACAAAGGCAAAACACGGTAACTGCACTGACACTGAGAAAAAGGGTATTTTTTGACTGTCCCTCTGTGTGTGCAGTAGGTAGGTTAATGATTAGAGATGCACCGATTGCAGTTTTCTTGGCCAATACTGATTTTTGCCAATTTTAATTTTCTTTCTAAGAACTATAACTAACAGAATATATGAACAAAAAAATAACTGTTCTTCAACGCCAAATTTTAATTTCATAATTAAATAAATTGCATTCCCCCAAAGTTACAGGATTTTCTCTCACTTAAAGAAGTCTCAAAATAAAGTGTTCTGTGACTAGAAAGAGGTACAAATAACAATTAACTGAAAATGAGTTGCTGTACATCCAGCTATATCCATCCATCCATTTTGCAAACCGCTTATCCTACTGGGTCGCGGGGGGTCCGGAGCCTATCCCGGAAGCAATGGGCACAAGGCAGGGAACAACCCAGGATGGGGGGCCAGCTCATCGCAGGGCACATTCACACACCATTCACTCACACACCTATAGGCAATTTAGCAACTCCAATTAACCTCAGCATGTTTTTGGAATGTGGGGGGAAACCGGTGTACCTGGAGGAAACCCCACGACGACATGGGGAGAACATGCATACTCCGCACACATGTGACCCAGGCGGAGACTCGAACCTGGGTCCCAGAGGTGTGAGGCAACAGTGCTAACCACTGCACCACCATGCCACCCACATCCAGCTTTATCTAAAATATTTTACTTTACCAAACAAGTGCAGCTGCAACAGATTTAAATAACAAAACGAATGACCCCGGGGCACTGGAGCTAGTTAGGCGAAGGGCGACTCTCCTGGAGGAGATCTCCTGGAGTCCCCGCCTGGGAACGCACACCTTTTTAAAGAGGTGCATGACAATCTCTGGATGCTGGTGCGGCGCATGACAGATAGGAGGCTGCAGCTGGTCACACCACCCGCGAGCCAGAGGAAGAAGAGGAGAAGGCAGAAGGAGAAGAGACCGGCAGAAGCCCCGACGATGGTCCTGGGGGCTTGCTCTCTCTTCCCTGCTTTTCTCCCTGCCAGTGATCTGGGGGAATCCCCGATCACCCCGGACGTCACCACCACCGCTAATTTGCCTTTGCGGGCAGCTTCCCCCTTCTGGGGAACACGCCTGACTTTGAAAGGGGACAGGGCAGTGTGGGACGCTATTCCCCGGATCCCCAGGGCTCTTAAAGGGGCAGCGACCGCTCTTACTCTCCGATGTCCCTGATCTGCCTGTCCTGCCCATTCCTGATCTGCCTGTCCTGCCCATGCCTGATCTGCCTGTGCCTGATGCATGTCCTGGCGGCCGCCGCAGCACCCAGCAAGGCTCCGGCCACCGCGGCGCCCCCTGCTGGCCCAGAGTTGGCGGTGCCTGCTCCGCCCGAGGTGCCTGCCACGGCCCCGTTTCCAGCTACTGCTCCCTCCTGTGGCTGCTGCACCGCCCGAGGCTCCGCCTGCTGCACCGCCCGAGGCGCCACCTCCTCCTGCTCCGCCCATCCTCGCTCCTCCAGTCCCTGCTCTGTCCCTCCCTGAGGCGCCTGCTATGGCTCCACCTCCGTCTGCTGCGGTGCCTGCAGCTCCTCCCGAGGCCCCTCTGCTTCTGCCTGTCGCGGCTCCGCCCACACCTGTGACTCCTGCCCCTGTGGCCCATGTCCCAATCCCTTACCTGGCTCCAGTCCCCCCAGCACCAGTCCCAGTCCCCGAGGAGGTCCCAGACAGTCTGACCACAACTCCTTCCTCCTTGGAGGAGGAGGAGCTTGAGTGGGACCCCTTGGGAACCTCTTTCATTTCTCCTCTGCCCTCGCCCCGGCATGGTCGATCCCGGCCTGAACCCCGCATTTCAGTGTCCCGAAAGGGCAGGGGACACCTCCGCAGGGGTCGGGTCCCACCTGCTCAGCCCTCTGGGTCACCCTCGCTCTCCCTGGCTGTGGCTTGGAGGCTGCCTGCGCGTCCTCTGACTCCGGTCCTGTCCGCCGCTCACCTTGGGGCACACCTGAAGTGCGTGCCTTGGGGGGAGTTCTGTCATGACCTGCGTATCCAGTCCTTGTATGTGCCACGCTGCCTGATCATCCATGTGTGCTTCCCTGATTGTGACCAGCTGTTCCCTGTTATTTCGGCTTGTCTTGCGTATTTAGTCCACGTCTAAGTCCATATTCCCCAGATCCGTCGTTGATGTTCGTCGCTGTCTGCCCTGTGTGTTCCATAAATAAACCCTCGTATACCGCATTCTCACCTGCCTGCCTCATCCTTCCCCGCTTCCCACCTGCTTGCCTAACCCTAGACATTACAGTACTATTCTCTTCCAAATAATAATACGTGCAGGGTAATATCCATCCATCCATCCATCCATTTTCCAAACCGCTTATCCTACTGGGTCGCGGGGGGTCCGGAGCCTATCCCGGAGGCAATGGGCACGAGGCAGGGAACAACCCAGGATGGGGGGCCAGCCCATCACAGGGCACACTCACACACCAGTCACTCACACACGCACACCTACGGGCAATTCAGCAACTCCAATTAGCCTCAGCATGTGTTTGGACTGTGGGGGGAAACCGGAGTACCCGGAGGAAACCCCACGATGACATGGGGAGAACATGCAAACTCCACACACATGTGACCCAGGCGGAGACTCGAACCCGGGTCCCAGAGGTGTGAGGCAACAGTGCTAACCACTGCACCACCATGCCGCCCCAGGGTAATATTATATTATAAATACTATAATATTATAAATACCAACTAGTGAGCTAGATTAAGATCAGGCTATTCATACCTTTTTCATTCCTATAACTGTAAATATTTTTGCTAAAACATTTTTACTTTGTCATGGGAACAAAGCCTTAGCCAGCTTTGCAATTTTATTATTATTCCTTTTCAAGGTTATCTAGTATATGTTTAATAATCAGTTTAAAGTTTATCTCCCGGTGTTTTACCATGTTTCCGCGTTGGTTCCCTTACGGTTTACTTTGTGTTAGGTTGAAGAAACTGTTATTAATCATTTGTTATCATTTCTGTATAATCAGCAATGAGAGTAAATATGTAAATACATTATTTTGTTTTCCTTTACCTTCATACTTTAGATTATATTAGTTTACACGTATCCTGAGCACGTGTTTAAATAGTTGTCCACCTGAGTAAAACCAGAACTTCTTCTTACTCTCACAGTCCTTTCTTTGTTCTCACTCCAAGACCCCTGCCCCCCATTGACTATAAATAAAGGTACCAAGGGGAACCACCCTTTATAACACATTCCTTTGTAGCCTAGCATGCAGAGAGTGTGGTTACCTTTGCGCAAGTAAAACTTTAAGTCTGTTCTCTCGTAATTAATGGTGTGTGCAGATTTGGAGTGGAAAGCCTGACGCTTTCTCTAACATATACTGTACTGTAGTTTGGTCCTGTGTGCAGAGTTGGAGTGGAAAGCCTGACGCTTTCTCCAACACTTTGGCTTTACAAATTGCATGTAGCAATCACTCTTCACTCACAGTGAAGAATGACACATTAGTGTGCGTCTGTGTGCACACTGCTGTGAAGATATTGCGCATGACGCCTGGTGCATGCTTAACGGACCAGTTTGTTATTAGAAATACATGATCGGCTGATCTCCGGACCGGGCCGAGCACGTTGAAAATCGGCCGATTCCGTTCCTTGGCCAGTCGATCGGTGCATCTCTATTACTGATAGTGTACTTAAAAACCGAGCATAGATAAACTAAGATATTTTGTCATGAAGTCATTTAAGAGACCAGATGTTGGCCACACTGCAATCTTGATAAAATATGTAAAGCGTTTTGCCTTTGTAATGCAAGGTATCCTGAACAACATTCCAAGACATGTTTTTGCATCTATTTACATAATAACTCTATTATTAAACTTGACAAAACTCTTTTGATATATAATATACTGTTCTGAGGAGACAAAAATGTTTATAAATAATTCATTTAAAATATTGTAAATAAACCATTCTTTGTTTCCCTCATTTCCATCACTACATTCAGACATTACATCCATTCAGAGTATGAAATGCTGGAATATACTGATTCAGCTTTCTTTCCCTGAGAGCTTGTTATGGCTTTATATTGAGGAAAATCAAGGCGTTTTACCATTTCTGAAGGCCACATGCCTCTGTATGACTTGACCCAGGGGCTGGTTCTTCACGGTGAAAGTGTAGTTCAGCTCACAGCAATCCACTGTCAGGCATGCATGCAGGCTGAACAAACCTTGCTCCACTCGGGAGAAGGACACTTTAGCATCGGAGAATTTGTGGCCCTTCGCATCGGTCCACAGCACTTCAGGCATAGGGTACCCCCTACTTTCGTATGAGAAGTTAACTTTCCTGGGGAGAATCTGGATAGAGAGTTGTGGCTCTGTGTAGAAAGCTGTAAGGGACACAAAATCCAGAGTTAATCATTAACAAAAGGACTGGAATCAACACAGTTTAACTACCCTGAGCAAACCATTAGTCATTAATCCATCTATCCATCTTCTAACCACTGGTCATGAAATGCTGTTAGGGTTCTGCTCAATGGTCATCTTACATCAAAGCTTTTCTTCCCCACTGAGAGGCCCATTGAGACGGTCAGAGGCCTCTTGGGTATCCACCATTTTATTTCAAGTTATGAGGAGCTGTCAGCAAGGGGAAGGAGGACCTGGGTTTCAACCCAGGTAAGCCCATACATTAAAGCTCCCCCCACCTAAGAATATACACAGTACTGTTCAAAATCCTTAGGCAATTAAAGAATCTGAATATTAAATGTATATTAACACTAGAAAGAGCATTTCTTGAAGAAAATGAATGATTGCTGTGTGCAGAAAGACACTAAGAAAGAAAGAATGAAGGAAATACAAAACATTAAGCAAATACAGTTGTTATAGTATTTAAAATATAGGAGTTATGCTGCATTTGAAATGATGAAGGAGGTTTGAAGGGGTGAAAGTTGTGCTTCACTTCAGTAACTGGGTGGTGTTTAGTGCTTTTCACCAGCTGTTGAAACTGTATACAAAGTGTGATAGTTGTGGCTTTAAAACAATGAGAGAAATAAAAATCAATGAATTTATATGGAAGAATGCATAAAAGGGTAAAAATAAAAGGATGAATAAAAGGGTGAAACAAATGATTGTAGGAAGGTTAGCATAAGCGCTAACACAACTGTTAACATTAGCCTTAGCAGTAACATTAACACAAATGCTTGTATTAGCATTGGCATAAATATTAACATAACATAGCTGTGTTACTAGCATGAAAGTGACTGACCATTAGACCACCAATGCTGAACTTTGACTACAGACCACCATCACACCACTGTAAACCATCAGAACGAACGCCATTATCAACCATTTGACCACCAAAAGAAAGATGAAAAAAATGGTGCATTTATGTTAGGTATGACAGCCTAAAAACATTAAGCAAATACAGTTGTTATAGTATTTAAAATATAGGAGTTATGCTGCATTTGAAATGATGAAGGAGGTTTGAAGGGGTGAAAGTTGATTGAATACTTATGGTTGAGTACTACTGGTTGAGTACTTTTGTGCTGCACACTGGATGTCTTCAGAAACACGACAAAAATTAATATAAATTTCTTCTGTTTTCCAAAAATTCCAAAATTGGTGCGATATACTTTTATTTACTGTGCAATATACTCCTATACATATTTACTTTTCCTGTAACTTTTGGACAAAGGCACTTTAGACTTTTTTTATTTTAATTTAATTTTATTTGAGGGGGCGGCATGGTGGTGCAGTGGTTAGCACTGTTGCTTCACACCTCTGGGACTCAGGTTCGAGTCTCCACCTGGGTCACATGTGTGTGGAGTTTGCATGTTCTCCCCATGTCGTCGTGGGGTTTCCTCCGGGTACTCCGGTTTCCCCCTACAGTCCAAAGACATGCTGAGGCTAATTGGAGTTGCTAAATTGCCCGTAGGAATGCATGTGAGAGTGAATGGTGTGTGAGTGTGCCCTGCGATGGGCTGGCCCCCCATCCTGGGTTGTTCCCTGCCTTGTCCCATTGATTCCGGGATAGGCTCCAGACCCCCCGTGACCCAGTAGGGTAAGCAGTTTGGAAAATGGATGGATGGATGGATGTTCTTGTCTTCGTGTCAATGTGTGACTGTGCAGTCGCAATGTGACCAGTTTCCTCCAGGATTCCTCAAGGAAGTCTTCTGATTCTGATCCTAGTTAATGGTATCTTGTTAGACGGCTGTAAGAGCACTGCTCTTCAAACCCCAGCCATTTCACAAATTCATTACAATTTCGCCACCAGCTCATTTAATTACTTAAGTAGTTAAATGACTCAATGAGGCATCACTTAGCCAACAAGGTGTGCTTGCAGCCAAGTCAAAAATTACATGGGTATATCGGACAGTGCTAGGATGACTTGAGGGGAGATTTTGTAATGCTTAAGCTGATATAATACCATAATATAATTTTTACATTACCATTAAGATTATTTACACAATATTTTGTGCAGTACTGTATATTTTTTTGTATTACAGTAAAACCTCGGATTGAGAGCATAATTCGTTCCGGAAACGTGCTTGTAATCCAAAGGACTCATACATCAAAGCGAATTTTCCCATTAGAAATGATGGAAACTCAGATGATTCATTCCACAACCCAAAAATACTCATATAAAAATGATTCATACAAAATACAAAGTAAAAATACATAAAACAAATTAACCTGCACTTTACCTTTGAAAAGAATCGTGGATTGTGTGAGGGAGACAAGAGAGAAGAGGATGATTGTTTTGTAGGACAATTTTCACTATAACTAACGGAATTACTGCTATCTGTTGGCTCACTGGAATCTTTTTCTTTTTGTGCGACTTTAACAAGGAACCTATCCAATGACAGCCGCTTTGGCCTCCTTTTCGATTTTGTGGAAATGTGGACATTGTAGTGCCGTTAAACAGATTCATCACTCGCACTGCTACACCCTTATTCGGGTGATGCTTTTCTACAAAATTTTGACTATGCAAGTGAAGCACGCCGACTGAGACCGAGCATGGGAAAAGATTACCCACAATCCCGCAGCGAGAGAGGGAGAGAGAGAAGAACCGTCGGCTCATTTGTGATCACGTGACACTCGGCAGACAAAGCGTATACATAATACTCGTATTGCAAAACCTCGCTCGTTTATCAAGTTAAAATTTATTTTAAAATTTTGCTCGTCTTGCGAAGCACTCGCAGACCAAGTTACTCGCAATCCGAGGTTTGACTGTACATGTTTCCCTTTATCTAACATATTTTCCAGAAAAGCCAGTCCCGGGAGATTTCCTGTAATAGGGTGTAGGTTAGTTTCACATTTTGATTATTAAGTGTGTGACCTAAGAATTCACATGTGGGATAAGCTATAAATAATTATGATATTATTATTATAATTATGATAGCTATGAGGAACAGTTCCATTGTTGTGTTGGTTACTAAAAAAAGAATGAAGAGATGAGAAGATGACACATTTTACAATATTACCATAGTGATTCTTTTTCCAAAGAGAGAAAATGTACCTATAAATCACAATAAAACTACAGTAATGAGTTATTTCAAAATTATTTGTTTCATGGTTTAATCACAAAAACAGAGGAGACACTACCTTGTCCACCTCCATGGACCAACCACCTCTGAGGTTAACAAGTTCAGTCACAAAGGTATGGCAGCATACACAGATGTATCACAGATACAAGATTCAAAAGAAAAGAATCATTGTTTGGAAGTGGTGTTGGTGTGGCCAACATGTTAGCCCACCCTGTGGTCTGTGTGGATCCCAGTACTCCAGTACAGTGACAGGGACACTGTGACCAACAGTTTAGCTCATCCTGTGGTCTGTGTGGATCCCAGTGCTCCAGTACAGTGACGGGGACACTGTGACCAACAGGTTAGCTCATCCTGTGGTCTGTGTGGATCCCAGTGCCCCAGTACAGTGACGGGGACACTGTGACCAACATGTTAGCCCATCCTGTGGTCTGCGTGGATCCCAGTGCTCCAGTACAGTGACGGGGACACTGTGACCAACAGGTTAACCCACCCTATATAAATGTAACATTCATCCATTCATTAATTTTTCTTATGTGTGGGAATAAGGGAACCTGTTCCAAGCAGCAGTGAATGATCACAAACAGAACCAACTGAAGAGCAAATTTCCAAACCTCATTCAGTCCATTCTGTGTTTGAGATGACACCGCCAATGACCTCAAGTCAAGCTTCCTCATCGTATGTTACAGTATCAGGAACCAAAACGCACTCAGTCCTCATGTAAACCAAGGAAGAACTTTTGTCAGGTCTCCAAAACCAAAGAGATTTACTTGAAAATGTATCCTGTGGACTGAGTGAGTTTTGAAAATGTGCTCTTCCATTACGGACAATTGGAATAGCAGCAGATCTGGTCACCTGTAAAATTCAACTTGACCTCTGCCTTGTCGCCCCCTTGATTGCTACTAACAGAGCAAAAGTAGGGGCCTTCATCTCTCAAGCTGACATTATCCAGCCGCAAGGAGGCGTTTCCAGACAGTAGCTCATTATAGAACAATGTTGTGCGATGCTGGTAGTCAGAGCTCTGAAGATTCAGCTGGTCTGTTCCACCGTAGAAGCTGTGTACCACTGCATTGTCTCTAACCCTCTGCCAATTGATAATCAGATCGTTCAGCACTGTACCAGTTGTAGGAGAATATGTACATCTCAAAACGGCAGGCAATCCATATACTCCCAGGGCATGGATGCTGGTATTAACCTTGAAGGCTCCTGAAGAAACAAAGAAAAGACTGATTTACAGTTTCTGTGTAGAATTTTAGCCATTAGTAGCCTGACAGCAGTAGTCACCTACCTGGGGTGGTGTGTTTCGGGCGACTGCGTAGGGAATGCGACAGTTAATGAAACGGTCTGATATGAGTTTACCTCCCTGGAATCTGCGAAAACCATTCTCACAAACTTGAGAAATTTTCAAAAATAAAGTTACAGTGAAATACTGTGTTTTCAGTGTAGAGCAACTGACTTTAACTTTTAAATATATTAATAATCTAATGATTTATTTTTTTCCATCCATTTTCCCCATAAATCGTAACAGTGTTCTCATTGAACACATTCTCAAAGGTGAAAAGCAACCTCCCCCGATCACTGGACCCGCTACAGTTTGCCTATCGCACAAATAGGTCAACCGAGGACGCCATATCCACCGCACTCCACCTTTCCCTCTCTCATCTGGACAATAAAGACTCTTACGTGCGACTACTGTTCATAGACTTTAGTTCAGCCTTCAACACCATCATTCCACAAAGATTGTGTGTGAAACTGAGCGGATTGGGACTGAGCACCTCACTCTGCAACTGGATTCTGGATTTTCTCTCAGAGAGGCCTCAGTCTGTCCGAATCGGCAGCAGCGTTTCCAGCACCATCAGACTGAGCACAGGTGCTCCTCAGGGCTGCGTTCTCAGTCCACTTCTGTTCACACTCCTGACCCATGACTGCACTGCCCTGCACAGCTCAAACCACATCATCAAATTCGCAGACGACACGACGGTGGTGGGGCTCATCAGCAACAACGATGAGTCGGCGTATAGAGACGAGGTTCAGCAGCTGTCCACGTGGTGCAGTGAGAACAACCTGTCGCTGAATGTGGACAAAACCAAGGAAATGGTTGTCAACTTCAGGAGAACTCGCCCCAGCCACACACCACTCAGCATCCACGGTTCCACGGTTGAGATGGTAAAAAACACCAAGTTCCTGGGAGTTCACATCTCAGACGACCTCACCTGGACCACCAACACCACCTCCATCACCAAAAAGGCCCAGCAACGTCTCCACTTCCTGAGACGGCTTAAGCGAGCCAACCTCCCACCTCCCACCCTCACTGTGTTCTACAGGGGCACCATAGAGAGTGTCCTGACCAGCTGCATCTCCGTCTGGTTTGGAAACAGCACGGTTTCCGATAACCGACGGCTTCAAAGGATCATCAAAGCAGCTGGGTACATCATCGGTGCGTCTCTTCCATTGCTGCAAGACATCTTCAACAAGTGCTGCATCAGGAGGGCCTCCTGCATCGTGCTTGACTCCTCTCATCCTTCACACGGACTCTTCACACTCCTCCCATCTGGCAGACGCTATCGCAGCATCAGGACTCGTTCTTCCAGACTGCGGGATAGCTTTTTCCCAGTAGCCATTAGACTCCTGAATACACTTACCCCCCCACACGCACCCGGACTGCGAACAAATTGACTCCTGCACATCTGCACTTTACACACAAACTCTGCTACAAGCATTTTTGCACTTCTGCCACTTACTTGCACATTTTCCATACATAACTATTATAACCTCCTCTACCTCTATCTCCAAGTATAGTATATTTTTTTGTATACCTTATATTTATTGAATTGTTACATGTCTCTTTCTCTCGTCTGCACTGAAAAAAACTGGAGCCACGTCATCTCGTCTCTCTATGTACCTGTACAGTATATAGCAGAGATGACAATAAAGTTTACTTTGACTTTGATTACTGTGACAATTTTAATATCAAAAAGCATCGACAGACCAAGCTCAAACGTATAACAAACATAATTCTCCAGCCCTATTGGTCCACCTTGGTAGCAGGGTACATCCCCCCATTTTGCTCATTTTCCCATAACATGTCTCAACCGCTAGACTTCCACTTGAGATATGGATATAGATATTGATTTACTGTGAATATATAGTTAAAGTACGATTAATATGATAACAACTTATGCATTTGAACTACCGCATAACATATTGCCTATGACCTATCACAGTTACTTTATAACTACAGCTCTCTGTGCACCGGTTGGGGCAGCTTCGAATCCCTTCCTGCAGGTGCCCCCCCCCCCCCCCTTCCCTGCTGCCCGTCTCCCCAAGGTCTTCTGGGCCTATGAAACTGACCACATGCAGGCTACCGAGAGACAAGGTGTTTTAGGATGAAGTCGCGGATGATTACGTCGCCCACGTAGTATAGAATTAATACACGTGGTATAGAATTACAGTAATAGGAGTTGCTCACTGTCCCCCTGTTACCGTAAGAATCTTATTGTTTTTTGTTTTTATTGTTTGTTTATTGTTTTGCGGGCCGCTTTCTTCATCCTCAGGAGGATGGGAATGTATTAATTATGGGAACTTATTTTCTCTGGACTCACGAGTTGGTCTCCTGCCAGGACTGAAACGGGCTCCCCAGTCTAAGAGAGAAGGTGGGTGATGATGGCACAACCGAGTGTGAGTAACTTTGCAGCTGCTTATGCATTTCATGGATTATCTGTAATTAATTATCACTGCTTGTGATAATAATTCGCATTTTCCATGTTCTATTGCTTCTGTTCTATCTATATAATCATTCGTATCTTTGCACCTATTATTATTGACTATGATATGTAATACTATTTGATATCACTTGTAATAAGAGGTTATTTTTGCATTGCTTTTGATACAATATTTTGGTATTGATTTTAATTCAAGGTTATTTTGTATTACTTTTAATAATGTGTTTCTGTTAGAACCTAAGCTTGCCTGTTTGTTCCTAGCACTATACCCCCCTCACATCATTTTAACACACAGGGACACGTAGTATTCTTGCCTAAGGCTTGAGACATAACAGCCTCCCACAGATGGCCTACTGGACAATGGTGTAAACAGAGAGCCTTCTCTATAATGTGTCACAAGTTTAAATTGACTGAGCCTCAGTAAAATGTAATGTAACATATTATGTAATGACTCATTTTTAGATTTATTGCTTTATTCCAACAGACACAATCTCATAACTGGTCAAACTTAATCATTACGTTTGTTGGGGTAACAAACATACATTAGCCTGAGATGTGGGGAACATTATGCTGAGAACTGCACTCAAAATAGGTTTGTTACAGTAGATTATATAGAATTTAAGTCTACTTACATTATGTATTATTTGAAAGAATGCTGTGACAGATCTTTGTTTTATTTTTTTCTGTATTGCGTACAATTGCTTCAGTTTAACTTTATAAGACTCTTGTTAGATATATTTACAGGATTAGCAAACATATAACCCATTTTTACCACTGTAAACCTCTCTATAGGACCAATATAACCAGTATAATGCAGTTTACCCATTGCCAAAAAGTGAATACAGCCAATACCTTTTTACTGAAAACCTCTCTCTGCCAGATTTGAACTTTTTAGTACAAATGGATAAGAACATTTTGAACCATTTCAACCGTGCAGTTCGGTACTGTTTGGAAATGGGACACGGCATTTTATTTTTTAAACTGACCGAAGTCGTAAAATACCGGACAAGTGGCATCTCTAGATTTAAAATGTTTAAAGTAGAAAAAAATACATAACAACTAACAAGATGTAAACTTCTGTTTATCTGAAACTAAACTTGTTCGACATTACACAAATAAGCTGGCCTTTGACACGACATCGTTACTATGCCATTACATTTCTTTTTTTAAAACACCAAAAAAAAAAACGCCACCAAAACCTATAGTTAAGAAATTCTAGCAGCATGGAACTAGTTTTAAAAACCGCTACCCCTATTTAAATTATAGGACATGGATATATAGGGGAGACCGGGTATGGTTGTAACATGGGGAGAGTTTTAACACCCCCAATTCCACCAATCAGGGTCATAGAGTCATATAATCATTTCAGTGTTTACCCACTTCCTCCCTAAACCCACATGGTGGATATCAAGGCTGGGAACAAATACATGCAGATTCTATTATTAAAAAACAGATTTTGAGGTAAGAAAGTACTTTTTTTGACCAAGACTATATTTTGTTTAGTATTTATACTATTGCAGATAAAATCATATAACTTATATTTGATTAAATTGTAGTTTCTTAGGTAAAATGTGATTCATTTATCCCTTGCTAATTTCAAGCCACTCTCCTACTACAGCTAGCTAAACAATGGTTAAGAGGAGTGGGGTGGGTTGTAACATGTCTTTAAAAAGTGTTACAACCATCCCCTTACATACAACTAAGGACAGTTTCCTGATTTTAATAATGGAAAGAATGACTGAAAGAGATGTGCCTGCCAGTGTTTTAAAAACAGCATCTGATGAAGTCACAAAGAAGGGCAAGTCAGTCAGGTCAGTTGCGAAGGCACGTGGGATCTGCCATGTAACACTGAGCAGATACTGCAAATCACTTCAGAAGCTGAGAGACCAGGGGTCCAGTGATCTTCCAAGTGTAGGTTACCGCAGTAGCAACAAAGTTTTCTCTGAGGTGCAGGAGAAGGTGCTGGCTGGCTATTTGACTCAGGCAGCAGACCTGTATTATGGACTGACTCCACGTGAGGTAAGCATATGACAGGTTAGCCATTGGAGGCCAGAGTAGAACTGAATACTAGCGTAGGTGTCAGACAATTGGAAACATTTTTTGTGTCTATGTACTCAGGTTTTCTATTCCAAATTCTTTTAGGTCAAAAAGTTTGCATATCAACTGGCAGTAGTATATAACATGAAACACACACAGCACCTGAGTCAAACTAAAAGTGGATTTGAGTTATGGTCAGTCACAGAGAGAAAGACATTGTTCTGTGGTCTTGTTCTTTTATTTCAATAAAACCTCTTTTTGAAGCATACAGCATGGTGTGGTCAATGTTTTTGCTTCTTTTGTCTAACTGTTACAACTCACCCCAGCATGTGTTACAACCTACCCCGGTGGTGGGGTAGGTTGTAACAAAGGAACACCATGTATTTGTCATGAACTCACAAGGTCTGTGATATTCTTGCAGAGATTTGATTTAGTGCCGTTTGTAGCAAACAAATGTAGGTATTTTGTATAAAAGTTTCAAAACCCTAGCTCAAAAATTTTGTGAGTTATAGGTGGTAAAGCAAAAAGTGTTACAACCATTCCCGGTCTCCCCTATATATATACACACACAAATGTCGATTCAGAACTATGGGTAGGACATGTCAGGAAAGTAGCAAAAATTAACAGATGTAACAATATTTTTACTACGGCAGGAAATTCTGTCACCGCAGGCTCTGGTATAAACTAACTAAATATTGCGATTTATTTTGTCACACGAACCGTATACCGGACTGAAGCGACTTCGAGATCTGTGCAATTATACTAAGCCGTTTTATCTTGGAAAATAGAAGGAAAAAAACTGAATTTACCATAGTAGTACATTGTTTGCAAAGTTCTCTTATTCGTTTCATTTTAAAGTTGATGCGTTTTATGTTTGGTTTATTACTAATTTACCCACAGAAAATACTCAAGTTCTGTCTTCTGCATTAAGGTGCATATGATATTTAAAAATGCGCACAACAATATCTTGCATGGTTTCGGACTCGCTTACAGCAAATCTGTAGTATTCCTATGTAAACGTGAAATTAGACACAGCAAAGGCGTTGGGGTAGTTTGAAAAACCTACAGACTATTCATAAGTTAAAACATGTAAAGCCGTGCGTCTGTGTGCCACTTCACAATAAGACTACCCATAGAAAGAGTTTATAAATGGTTTATAATCTGGTTATTAATTAGGTTGCAATACTTTGTAAATTATTAATAAACTATTTTAAACACACTATAACACAGTTTTCTTTTTATTAATGAGTTAGTACCATTTAAAAGTGGCAAAAAAGAAGCCTTATTGCAAAGTGGTATCGACTTGTCTCCACTGCTGTGTTCCCGCAAGTCTAGAATACGGCAGAATACGGCAAGTGCGAAGACTGACAAATCAAGACTAACATCTTACCTGCGAGTCCAATAAGCAGACACAGCGAAGCGTTCAGATACTTTTTTCGGTAGAACATCCTTAAGCAAACAGGCTGCCTCAGATCGATCGATTGCGAAGTTTTTCAGTGCTATATCTGCGCAGTTGACCTGTAATAACAGATTCATCAAATAAAATAATTACGTTTAACGCAACAACAACCAGTTGAAGAACTGTACTGCAGTCCGCAAATCTTAGAACTGCGAAATAGTAACGAAACTTGAAATGCGTCACAAACTGCGGAGGCCGCCAGAGGGCACTCTCAAGTACAGACTATTCTCCACCCACGGTCGAGTAGGTTTATTGTTTCCCCTTGTCCTCTTTTCTTCTTTTGGTTTGCTTTAATTTCCCACCGTTCTGTATTTTAATTCTCCTGTCATTTCGATCATTACTCAGACTACACAGAAAAAATGTGTAAAATTTATACCTTTGCTTGTCACTGGGGCTGCACCCTCAAGGCTCTGACAATTGTACCCTTTCCTGTAGGTAATTGTACCTTTAAGGTACAGAAATGGACTCTGAGGGGGCAATTCTGTACCATTGACGGTAAATTAATGCTGTTTGTACCTTTGGGATGTTCATTTCTGTACCTTAAAAGGTACAATTACAAGGGTACAGCGCCGGTGACAAGCAAAGGTACAGATTTTTACTATTTTTTACTGAGAGTGCACTGAAAACTCTATTATAAGAGCCAAATTCAAATCTTTTGCTTATATTCCTATTTGTACCATTTTCATTTTTCACATTTTGATTGGTTTTATTTGTTTTATGATAGATGAATTTCTGTATTCATGTTTCTAATTGATAGCTCACTAGTTATCTTTGGTTAATATGCTTCATGTACCATATAACTAGGGACTGGCAGTCGATTACAGCGGTTGCAAAGGCTGTGTTTCAGTTCAGTCGCATTTCAATCCAGAAACACAGTAACTGTAGCATTGACACTATTATACAGTCAATATTGTGATTGTTTTTAAGACCGCGGAGGTGCTGTGAGATACAACATTAATAGGTGAGACTGGGGACAAAACAGCAGTCTTTCCCTTTTGAAGTAAAGTCGTACTGTACTAACATAAGTGGTGTTTAGGTACCAGAGTTATGATTAAGATTAAGTGTGTTAGAAGTCAGTTCAACAAATCACCCTGTTCAACAATTGTCCCAGGTCTTCCCTATATAATTAATCTTAAAAAAAAAAAAAACAGAAAATCACAGTACCCCCCCCCCCCCTCCCATGTTCTGTTTTGGCCCCTTTCTTCCTTTGGACCTGATTATTTCCTTTAGTCGCACACTGATGGTGTGCTTAGAGAGGCCAACTATACAATATGAAAGCATTTCCTTACCTGATCTTCTCCAAGCAGAGAGCACTATGTATCTGCTGAACACGAGGGCTTGAAACTGTTTAAAATCAGACTTCTTGTGGTCAGCTGACGAGTCCGTCCTTTTGCAACAAGAAACTCTTGGATAAAAAATAATCTGTAGGGCGTGATCAAAATGATGCTGTGTACATTCGGTGTTGCAAAAGTGAGTTTCACATTGCTAAATTTGTTATTGCATTTTCATATCTCCTAGTGCCTAGACAGTTACTTCACTTAATTCAAGCCCAGAAAGACTTAGTTTTTTGTCATGCAGATCACATTTGAGACAATACTCTCTTGTTTTGTTTCACAGTATGTCACAAAGTGTCATGAGCTCAATGTTAAAAAGCTTGATTGGCAAACAGTGTGTTTCTTATCAAATCAGCAATGTCTTACAATCTTGCAGGCCTTATTAAGTTAATGACTAACAATTTAACTGCAAGGAGCAGGGCATATTGTTGGAATTTCCTAGGATAAAAAATGAAGCCAATAAATGATGTGGTGTATGTTTCGGCATTAACAGGGAATAGGATCAAATTACAGGAAATAACAGGAATGAACAGGAAACCTTCTTTCACTTTTTAAATACAGTAGAACTCAGTTGGAAGTCAAAGGCCTCTTAACTCGACCAACTCAGACATCGAACGGGTCTCTCGAATTTTTTTCAACTTCTACCTCAACCTAAATCTTGGAACTCGACCATTCCTGCTAAAACTATGGGTCGACATGCGTTCAGCGCGACCAATTCGGACCTCGAACAGGGCAGTCGAGAAAAAGGTTACTGCAACTCGACTGAAAAGTAGGAACGTGATGAACAGAAGTCCCTCCCTCTCTCCACCTGCCGCTTCCAATGTGCCATCAGCTCACCTCAGTCATGGTCACTTGCTTCATGTTTATAGCTTTTGCCTGTGTGAATTAGTTTTATATTGATTGTTAATTCTTTTTATCATTAAGTAGGTAGGTCGGTTTAAATAGGCAGTCATTTGGGGGTCTGGATCGGATTGAATTCATTTACATTATTTCTTATGGGGAAATTCGACACGGAACTCGACCAAATCGTAACTCGACCATCCTTCGTTATGAATTAAGTTCGTGTCCCGAGGCACCACTGTGTTTCATGTTTCCTGTCAGCATAAATTCATGCGCAGGACAAACATAAACATGGTTCCTCTCCATCACAGCATGATATATCCATCTGCTTTGTCTTCTTGGTCCCCGTTTCATATGCCCAGCAAAGCGGCTGTGTCACAGTCCCGATCAAACTTGAAAAATAATTGCTCTATCATTTCATAGCAAGACGCAGTACAATCGATATGCGACACCAGTCACAGCCATCTTCACTTTACACTGGAAATCAGTCCTCCTGGTTTATAGTAGCAGCCTGCTGCATTCGCCCATGCGGCCCGGCTCTGCTTCGTTCTCTGCTGGGCCCATGCCAGCTGGATGGTCTACCCTGCGGACCTCTGCCCTAAAAAATACCCTCAAAAGCAGACCATATACAAAGTTCAGTCATTTCAGCCACAATGTCCTCATCCACATAGAAAGACAAACGGGTAAAGGAAGCAAAAGGCCGCCATTGCTTCCTAAGTCTGACTGGGCGGTGGCTTTGCTTGCTTGTTTGTTTATTTATTTATGATCGGAGGATAAACACAGGAGTAAATGCGTATTACTAAAACAAACCTTCATACTCGCAAAGAACATAATTCCATCCATCCATAGATGGGGGATTTAAACCCAAACCAGTAGTGGTGGAACACAGCAGTGCTAACCACACTCACCATAGCACTGAATGATCACCAAATAGCAGCTGATACATTATGATGTATTCAGTCATGACAAATAATCCCTAAAATGCCAAATGACAACTCTAACATAGTTTCAGCCCCATGCCAAAAAGTCAATCAGCTTTAGATTACACAGTAGATTAAATATACAAAACATTAAAATTAGTGCAACAAATAGTTTTCTGAGTGACGGTTACTATTATAAAACAGGCATGCATCCATCACTGTAACTGGTGAACCCCAACTGGGGACACAGGGGGGACCAGAGCCTATGCCAGTAGCAATGGGTACAGGCAGGAACCAACCCTGGGCAGGCGCCAACACATCACAAGGGCACACATTTACGCAACTGACATATTATTGCAATTACATTTGTCCTGAACCAGATTCTTATCTAGACACTATATTTCTTTATGTGGGTGCCGGCAGAGTGATTCTTGGTTAGAATCCATATTCAGTGTACATATATTTATATTTATATATTTCCACTCTGTACATCCATCCATCCATTTTCCAAACCGCTTATCCTATTGGGTCGTGGGGGGCCCCGAGCCTATCCCGGCAGTAATGGGCACGAGGCAGGGAACAACCCAGGATGGGGGGCCAGCCCATCGCAGCACTCTGTACATATATATAGTTTTTATCCTATTGTTTTTCATTTTTGATATTTTTGTACTGTCCACTTTCTGCAGTGACGATGCAAATTTTTCACTTGTCGGACTAATAGAGGATTATCTCATGTTATCTTATCTTATAGCATGTTGTAAAAAGGCCTATAGTTCCAGTCACCAACACACTTATGGCTCCCCCTGCTGGTTTAACTAGAGTTTACAGTTACTGTGAGCTGCAGAGCGGTAGAGAGGGTCTTTAATATTAGGGGCATCCCAACATGCTTGCTGGTAAATAAACAAACACACACACACCCAAAATGATGACCTTAACCCCTACCCAGCCCTAACCTTAACCATAAGTAATCAAACAAAATAAGAGACTTTTGTTGTAATAATAGTAGTAATACTAATAATAATAATAATAATTGATACTTTATGCCTGTCCTGTCATGAATGCCGCACCATGGGTTCAGAACAAATGTTATTTCGCTTCACTGAGTACTGAACATGCCAATTAAGCTGTACCTGACTTGATCTGGCAACCCTTTATTTGTTAGGTCTACTAGCTAGCAGTAGCATTCAAGGAAGGGGCCTCGTAACCCGGACGCTGGAGGGGCCTCGTAACGCGGACGCTGGAGGGGCCTCGTAACGCTGACGCTGGAGGGGCCTCGTAACCCGGACGCTGGAGGGGCCTCGTAACGCGGACGCTGGAGGGGCCTCGTAACCCGGACGCTGGAGGGGCCTCGTAACCCGGACGCTGGAGGGGCCTCGTAACGCGGACGCTGGAGGGGCCTCGTAACCCGGACGCTGGAGGGGCCTCGTAACGCGGACGCTGGAGGGGCCTCGTAACGCGGACGCTGGAGGGGCCTCGTAACACTGACGCTGGAGGGGCCTCGTAACCCGGACGCTGGAGGGGCCTCGTAACGCGGACGCTGGAGGGGCCTCGTAACACTGACGCTGGAGGGGCCTCGTAACCCGGACGCTGGAGGGGCCTCGTAACCCGGACGCTGGAGGGGCCTCGTAACGCGGACGCTGGAGGGGCCTCGTAACACTGACGCTGGAGGGGCCTCGTAACGCGGACGCTGGAGGGGCCTCGTAACCCGGACGCTAGAGGGTCCTCGTAACGCGGACGCTGGAGGGGCCTCGTAATGCGGACGCTGGAGGGGCCTCGTAACCCGGACGCTGGAGGGGCCTCGTAACGCGGACGCTGGAGGGGCCTCGTAACCCGGACGATGGACTTTGGGAGTTGCTTTGAGAATAGCAGCCAGGATACCTGCTCTAAAAGTCAGAGGCTGTGCTTTTTTAAAGCCGTTTATATGGCAGGATCTCAGCTGACAGTGTGCACTGGTCACTAATGGACATCGTGACTCGTGGCGGCGCCCAGCCCTGCTGTGGGCAGAGCGGCACTGCTATGCATGCATCACTTCATCCTGCGGTGGGAAACCACAGCCCCCCCCCCCCCCCCCCCTTAATTATGTGTTTACAATCTGCTGGGGGGTTTATTTAAAGAGACACAAAGGAAACATAGTTTCTCAGATTGTCACATCCCACATATCAATGTCACAATGCAGTCAGAGGTAAGAAAAATATGAATACATTAAAATGACAGCATCTTTGCACTTCACCCAACAGGCAGACAAACACAATCTACTCCAGGCCCCTGATCCAATTCTATTTTTGTGAGGCATGACAAGGAATGTTTCTTAACTGAGATTATCTGGTACTGTCAAGTTTGACAGTATTTTTTTTAATGGGGGGGGGGGGGGCGAGAAAACACAACAAATACACCCCTAAAATGAGGGGGTGGGGATGAGTTATCACATTCGGCTCTGTGACAGTTTTATTCGTCACTTGGTTAGTGGTAGAGAAGTCATTGTGACTACAGATGACACTATGATACAAAAGCAAACTCTGAGTCTGATTGCCATCTTCCCAAACTTCATGATTCCAGAGGGCTTCCGCCACTAATAGTAATCACATTCAGAATGTGTTCATACTTACATACAGGTAGGAGTACAGTGAAAATATACATTTCATGATCTCCAATCAATTCAACAAATATCGAAAAGGAAACAAGTAAATAAATGTACAGACGCTCCTCTACTTACGAACAAGTTACGTTCCGAATGGCCGTTCGTAACTTGAAATTTTCGTAAGTTGTTATTCAACATCATTTTAAGGGTATACGCAAGTACAAAGAACTAGGACGCTGGGAGTGCAAACGCTACACTGCTGCGCGGTGGGAGTAGCGGCCAGAAGTCGTACCAGGCGCAATTGGCGCGCAGAAAAAATTATTGATGTTGTGGATGGAAAACGGGAGCCCAACTAACACACATTGTACTTACAGTCCCCTTCGTTCGTATGTCTGAAAGTTCGTAAGTTGAAAGTTCGTAAGTAGTGGAGCGTCTGTACACACAGTATAGGATATGTTCCTCTGGAACGAATCTTCTTGTTTCTCATGGCGACACAGGACATCAGATGTAAACCTGGAGGAATGCTGTTGTGCTTTTGTGAAAGCAGTTGTGTACTGTCATTTGTTGATGATGGCCACCATTTAGGGAAAAATCTTTTTTTTTTTTTTTTGTTTTGAAGTCTTTGTTTATAGTGACCAAAATCTTAACCCAGAGGTGACAGCATGAAATATACGGGGGCCACAGTTCAAAACATTGTTTATCCATGTGTGGAGGGAAGTGATGTCTGAATGATGATCGTCTCTGTGGGCTTGATGACATCTTGGTATGTGTCACCAGAGACTGGCGCCAGTTGGTTTGTGATGATGTCAGAATGAACTCAATGATGGCCAAATGGAGTTTTTTCAACTGCCAAAGGAAGTCTGTCTGATCACTTCAGCATTTTTCTCCCAGAACTTTGAAGACGATGCATTTCTATTAAAGCCTTCTATTGTTCTTCAGAGCTTGAAGCACCAGATAGTTCCAATTGCACCATAATACCAGCCAGTGTCTCTTATGTCTGCATGCAGACTTTTCACAATCAAATTACCATTGTGTCCTCTGCCAATCAGCAGCTTACTGGTTGGGCCAGATTGTTGGAGATGCTGTTGGAGTGGAGAAGAGCAGAGGGAAGAGCTCTTTTGGGCTCCAGTGCTGACAGTCTCCAAAATGTGTTTTCACAAAATTATATGCCTTAAGTCCGGCGGCCGTTGACCTACTGAAAAATGGAATCTCTCACAGATAGCTGGGTTTCAAGAAAGTACTACAAGTTTTATTTTAAGTCATTCCCTATTTTTTGCCAATAACCTAGAGTCTGGGGTGGCATGGTGGTGCAGTGGTTAGCACTGTTGCCTCACACTTCTGGGACCCAGGTTCGAGTCTCTGCCTGGGTCACATGTGTGTGGAGTTTGCATGTTCTCCCCATGTTGTCGTGGGGTTTCCTCCAGGTACTTCAGTTTCCCCCCACAGTCCAAAAACATGCTGAGGCTAATTGGAGTTGCTAAATTGCCCATAGGTGTACGTGTATGAGTGAATGGTGTGTGAGTGTGCCCTGCGATGGGCTGGCCCCCCATCCTGGGTTGTTCCCTGCCTCGTGCCCATTGCTTCTGGGATAGGCTCCGGACCCTCTGCGACCCAGTAGGAAAAAGCGGTTTGGAAGTTATGACCAACACTTTGTTATTGTCTGCCAGCATGCTTAAAAAAATATTATGGAAGAAGGTCGGTTGAGTGTTCCATGCATAAAGGATTTAAGAGGGAACACAACATCTTTGGTATATGAATGTTAATCCCATCAGCTTGTAAAGAGAAGTTTGCACACCCACAATGCCACTGGGGTAGGTGCTGTTGCTAGGTTTTCCACACTGGGCTGCCATGTTGCCCCACTGCAAAGCTGATTCCCATTAACTTGGATGTCACTCTGTGTTAGGAGACTGTAAATAGCTACAAACACCTTCTCCACTCGGCAGGGGAGAGTAAAAAGCTTTTGACATGCGGAAAAGCTGAGTGACAGGTTTATGACTAGTTGTGTTACGGTTGAGTGACTGAGGCGAGGGGAGGCTGAGACAGTGGCATCGGTGTTCCGGCTGGTGGGGGGGGGGGGGGGAGGCGGGGAGGTTGTGGTGCACCTTGGACCCCGGGGAGGCGGGGAGATTGTGGTGCACCTTGGACCCCAAACACTGAAATTCACATGTGATTCATCAAATCAGAAGCAGCGTCCTTTCAGCACAATTGCACTGTGATCGGAAATAAATTAGGCTGGATAAAATTCAGCTGTATTATAACTGTCTTTGAACAAGTTTTCAGACAACGGAATGCAGTCAGTCCACTCTGGGAGGGTAACAGTGCATGAGTGTTAGAAATAGCTGTATAGCATTTACATATGTGATAAGCAAATAGAACTCTGCATATCTACGCCATGAAGGTGGCATACAGAATGTTGGATAAATATTAAATACATACAGTGTCCATGATGAATTCTGTACAGCATTTTATATAAATCTGGTCTGGTTCGATGGGGTCGAGATCAGGGCTCTGTATGGGCAAGTCAAATTCTTCCACACCAAACTCAATCAACCGTGTCCAAGATGTTTTGCGATGCATATCATACGAGACATTTTGGACAATTCTATGCATCCAACTTCGTGGAAACAGTTTGGGGAAGGCGATTTTCTGCTCCAGCATGACTGTGCCCCAGTTCACGAAGCAAGGTTCATTAAGATATGGTGAGGAGGGTCTGGCATGGAAGAATTTGGCCTGCACGGAGACAATGGTAGGAATGTAAGCAGGTCGAGCTTTAAAAGCGTCTATTTCAAAAGGTACATATTTGTTTGCATCGTTCTGTAGCAAACCTGAAAACCTACAGCTTTACAGTATGATAACATGCGCACAATCTCAACAACAAAAACTGGCAACACTGAAAAATCTCAAAATGAAAAGAAAAATATGCAGATCTGTTTTGGTGAGCCTTGTTCTTTGAAGACAAAATGGAGTCAAAGTGTCTCTTGCATTAAGTGTGACTGTGAGACAGCAAGATGTTCACCCACACTCTTGAACTCTAAGGACGGTGCCCATCTTTGGCCAACGGCAATGGAATTGAGAGGGACAAACAGATGCAGCCTCAGGTGTAAATGATTCACCTGTTAATCAAAAGCTGTGGGGAACATCGAGAACCTCAACTCACATGGGTACTCGCTGCAATTCGGGTTCCCGCAGATCTCAATAATTTGCGTCCCTCCTCTGAAAAACCCAAGAGGAGGACACTTTGGGTCATTGTCAGGATTAACTGCAAAAGATCAGAGATCAGAATTGTGGTAAGTGCCAGGGTGTATACGAAAACCATAGATAGAGGTACTGATGAATATATATATATAATATATATGAACCAATGGGTTAATTAACATGGTATGTCCAAGGAGGACAAAACATCACGGACATTATTGTCATCAAATAACTGTTCCAGAACTGGATGATCAGTACTTTTCTTTATGCCCCTGGAGGATCAGACAGAATAAATCAGATGCACATTAGGGAATGTTGTGCAAAAGACCAGAGATGGTGTGACAGTTCAGGAAGCGTTCACAGGCAAAAAAAAGGGTCTCTCCAGCCTTCTGGCTGTGCTAATCTGGGAGCAGCCACCTAACAACCTCACTACACTTAGCCAATCACAAAACATGCCGAGTAACTTAAAATGCCTGTAGGGACCAGAGCGGAACAGTGTGGCAAAAAATGATGGATGGACTTCTCTGCTGACAAGCATTTGCCTGTCAGACTTCTACACCCTTCACAGCTTCGAAAAATGCTACAGATTTCAAATATTAGATTTAATTTTTAAGTAAGTGCTGCAGAGCTTAAGCGAAACATTCTCATAACTCCAAAAATCAGTCTATTCTTATCGAGTGCCTTGTGTAAATTAATGACTACAATTTCACTTTAGTCATCAGGGAGTTAGTGTACAGTGCTAGTGACAGCAGGGACAATTGTAGGATTTTTTAGGGTATAAGAGGGGGGCATAATTCAAACAGAGGGGCCAACCTTATCATTAGGCAATGATATGTGTTGAATCAGTGAGTGACAGGGGAGGGGAGCACTCGTGGGGCCAATCAGCTTTCAGCCGGGGCCAGTGTCCCTGTGGTCCCGCCCCTATATATACTGTATGCCCCTGTGATGAAGGCCATTAAGGCATAGTGTATAATAATTATGATTCTTTCATGATTACAGAATGATGTGATTTGTTATTTGTGAGTATGACAGCAGACAAAATATTTTCTCATGACTAACACTAAAGCAAGAGCGTATTAGCAATTGGGTGTTGTCATGTTTGATTGGCTGCTAAAAATATACTAATACTTTATGAATATTCTGTACTTCTGTGTACAGCATGGTAAGCTGTTATATGCAGAGATATTTTACCTGTCCGTACGTCATCAATAAAAAACAAATTATCTGAGAAGTCAAGGATAGACGGTGATGTTTTGAGCCGTTGTCAATCTGTGTTATTTTACAATTACCTCGCTGGATTACGTGAGTGTTGGTTCGTAACATTGTTACATACGACGATGCAGTCTGACTTTAGGTGGCTGATGGTGATGTGGCCTCTTGATATGGCCTTCTGAGAATTAAGTTAAAAGGAATGTAAATTAACGGCTTCTAAATATGTGTCTTAAGTGAGAGCGTCCGTGCTTGTCATGGCAGGTACCCAGGCTGAATGAAAACTTCCGGATTTCTGAACAGAATACTAAGTTACAACACAGAAACGCCCAGTACTGTAGGTGGGAGTACTTGGAGCGACATTAACTCGTAAAGGGTGAACAAGTAAAGCATTTTACTAACAATACAAAGGTTATGGGTTCGCATCCCAAGGAGGGCACATAAATTTTAATTCTTATCCCTACTTTAGCTCACATTGGATAAAGCATCAGGTAAATGTGAAGTTCGGCGGGGATGAAGTGCTTGCCTAAGGCAGGGGCGGCCAATCTTATCCAGGAAAGGGCATTGTATTTGCGGGTTAAATTACTAATTACTAATTATTGGGCTGACTGGCTGATGAGTTCTCACACCTGGGTTTGAACAGCTGACCCAAAGATTATCCCAAAGACCTGCATACACACTGACCCTTTGCGGATAAAATTGGCCACCCCTGGCGCAGCCAATGTCAGGGGGTGATGCCGGCACTTTGGGAATCAATTAAAGTCCGATACTCATCAACAGTAAATTTCTTGCTTAAGTGGATCATTTCATAACTTATATTCACCATTGGGAGGCAGCAGACTACATCAACATCCTACGTGGGCACGCAGCAAAAGCTTTTTTCATATTTTATGTGAAAAGGGGATAGAATGGCTGGCTGCCGCTTGGATAGACTCGTTAATGAATTTGAGCTGCACATTGCGAAGGATAAGACACACCCTAAATGTAATTGTAATGTAATTTTAATTCATAGGAAATACTGAACTAGTTATCTACGATCCGTATGGATAATTGAAGGGGCAGTTCATATTAAACGCATTGCTTATTTCAACTTCTAAAACCACGACTTTAACCACTTTAATCACTAGCCACATTTCTCCAGCAGATAACGAAATGTAATCTTAATTTTTAAAGAAGAAGAGTATCGCTCCAGTGCCAGCGACAAATCTGACTACGAGCACGCGGGGGTGAACGTTTTAGGATGAACGCCTATAAAATAAAATACAGAAATAACAGACTGTCGTTGGAGTGTGGCATTTGGGGGGGGGGGGTTATGGCCCGGGAATGTCCCCCATGACGCCGACTCAGTAACATGCGCCAGCGGCTGCTCCGCCATTGATCCTGATCAGGACACGCGGCTTGGTGACGGACAGATAGATGTAAGAAATATGGCATAAATATATATAAAAAATAAACCGTTGACACATTTTCAGATCATTGTTTTAGTTAACAGGGTCCTTGCATTACAATTTAATAACAATATTTTAATATTTATATATGATGTATAAACAATCTTATATGGGCCCATATATATGCGTGTCTGCGTGTGTGTGACATTTATAAGTATGTGTAAAAGTTTAGCCGGGGAAAAAGCACTGTCGCTTTAAAAAGCCGGAACATGGCGAAGAGGGCGGTCTCGCGCGGGATTGTATGATCTTGGTGACCTCACTTCCGGCTCGCGGATTCTTTTCGTCCGTCGCAGGCTTTTGTTCTTCCATTTTCAGGCAGCGAGGGAGAAAGCCGTTGGTTGTGTTTACAAGGACGGAAGAAGTGGTCCCTCTCAACCGCGATTTCCTCCCGCCACTATCAATAAAACGCACCCGGTCACTTGAAAAGTGGAAACTATAACTGGAAAAAAACCTTACTGTATAACAGTTTACCTTTTTTCAAAGAAGCGCAAGACTAGCTAGCTTAATACATACAAAATGGAGAACGAGAGCAAATATCTCCCCGAATTGCTGGCAGAAAAGGACAGCCTGGATTCGTCTTTCACACACGCAATGAAACTTCTTTCTGCAGGTAAATATGGTGAAGCATGAAGAGAATAGCGAGCGGTCGGGGTTTCACTTATCTGGGCGATTGGAGGGCTCAATCCAACGCCGTTTTTTTTATTGTAGCCGACCAGCTCGCAGCCCGACACGCGGCGCGCGACGCCAGGAGTAACCGGGACAAAGCTGCTGTGTGTCTCTATCATGACTGTCCGGCCGACCCCCCCTTTGCGGGGCTGCATCGGACACGTGGCTAACGAAACCTCGCATTGTTCGCGTTATTGTGTGAAAATAAAAGTAGAAACGTCGGTATCTTTAGCTGAGTAATTACTTTAGTTCTAGTTGTTTTAGTGTATTCTCATTGTATTCGGAGGTGCCTTGTTTCGCTATATTATGAATTGCGCGTTATTCGTGCGCGATGTACATGGTTTTTCAAAAAGAACGCTTGGTTTTTAAGCGATTTTCATGGTTTTGTAATTTTGCATTTCATGTTTTGCGTTTTTAGCCTGGACGTCCACAGGCATTGTGGGGCTTCATAATTTTTTAGTATTGTCGCCTGGACCCATATAAAGTTATCCAAGCTGTTTGTTTATACGCAGGAACATTCAGTAAAGGTTTTTGCTTCGTAAGTACCCCTGCTCAGGTATCTGACACAGCCTATCTTTCGGTTAATGTCCAATTTACCATCCAGTGCTTATCAGGTCAATATTAATGGAGGTACTGGAAGATTCACCGAAGGCAGTATGTCGTGTTTATTTGCTAAGTTTGCCCACGTTTTATGCATCCTTATTTTAAAGAACATCGTGCCCCTCCCCCACGGGAAACACTGCGCACTTGTTTTGGGTCTCCTGGCGACCGACTTTAAAGACCTGCCATGTCTAGGACCAGGGCTGGCTGTTTAGCACACCTGCAGCTGACGCTGGGGAATGAGTGGCCGTCGTCAGGTGTCAGCTGTGTTGACAGGATGTCACGCTCGGGAAATGGGGAGACCCACAGCACGGGACGGATGTGACCCAGGGCCACTGACTCGCGAGCACGGGAATGCAGTTTGATGACTCTGTCGACTGTGTGAATTTTGTCTACTTCTGTGCTTTGTCTGAACATTTCACATTCAGTATCACCCCCTGGCATTTTAACCATTAGTTAGGTCCTCATCCAAACGGATGCATTTACAGACTGCCCTCTAGATACCTGCATGCATCATACTTCTTGTTGCTTAATCATCCCTTTACTGTAACACTGGTCCTGGTATATCTTTATAATCTTGTATACCATGGTAAAGGCCCATGTTTCACAATCTTTATAAAGTGCTTTGAATTTTGAAGTGCTGAAAAATGGGGATACTTATCAATTTGATCTTGGGCATTCTTGTTTAACAACAACATGCCTAGGGCTTGCTTGTAATATGCTCTTATTTGATTTAGAGTTGGATTTTGCTTTCTGCATTAAGTGGTGGTGTCTCCCCAGATGATCTGGATAGGCTGTCTCTGGTACTGCTGCAGAAATGGTTTTGTTATGTTTCCTGAGCATTTGCAGTAGGTTTGCCCGACTATCTCGAAATAGAGCCTTGTATTCAGTGGCAGGCTGGATGCCGCTGTGTCCCTTATGAGTGGTGCTGATTTGCTAGGCTGCACTTTCAATATATCTCTGCGTGTGATAGTGAGAGAGCAGGGCACCAAGGTCATCTGACACAGTTTCTTATAAGGCACGGCTCCGAGCAGTTCTGTTTGCCGGTTCATGCTTTTTGTTGTGTTCCTTCTCCAAAGGATTTCTGCATATCAGCTGATCTGGTTCTGGGTCAAATATGTGTAGCTTTCTCTGTTCCCTTGTTCTGTGTCCGACCCTGCACGTGTTCCCCGGCATGCATAAGTGGGTTTCACGTTAGCCGTGCCTGAAACCTCCTGTCGGAAAAGCTCTCGCCTTGGTCTCACTGCAGTAAGCCTCTGAACGAAGACAGAAGTGTTGGGGGGGGGAGGCAGATTGTCGCCATGTTCATGATCGCTGGATGGAAATGCTGAGAGGATCGTTTGTTTGAAATGTCTTTGTAGGAAAATTGCACGGTAGGCCGGCCAGCTTGGCGGCTGGGAGGAATTTTGCTGGTTGCATGCTCTGCCAAGCAGACTGAGGTTTTGCCACGGGTCAGTGTCTCGTTGCCCTTCGGTGTTGCGGATGCAGCGGAGTGGAGTTTCTGGAGGAGATGGATCGTGCATCAGAGTGTTGGATGCGAAGGGAGCGAGATGCCATCCGCGGATTGTGCTATCGTCTCCGCCTTTCTCCCTGCACTGCTGCTGGCTTTCCCGCCCAGAGCAACCAGGCGCTGCTGGTTTGCTGTGGGAAACAGCACTGCTGATTGAGCTGCATGATTAATAGCTAACAGATGTGATTTCCAGGATACGACATTGTGGAGTAGTAAAGGAAGTCTTTATCCCCTGTTCAGTTCCTTTGTAATCCAGGCTCTGAGAGGGGGGTTTATTAAGAGCAGATGCGATTTTGATTTGTCATAAAGGTTGTCTTCGGTGCTGGGTTAAGAAATGCATACCTTGGAAAATGTAATGGTGTGGATGAGTGCGTGAGTCATTGGCAATAAGCAAAGTCGCTTTTTTTTTGTTTGTTGATGAAATGCCAAATTGTTAAAAATGCTTTAATGAACGCAGACGTACATCTGTATAAGCAATGTTGGCAGTATCATTAGTGATGAAAAGCTCACGACTTGCCAGGATCTCGGAATCGGCTGCTCCTTGTTGGTATAGCGTATTGCAATAAAGCCTTAAGCACATTTGAGGCACTTCACCAAACTTGTCTTGGTGCAGCATATGGTATGTTTGCCGAAGCTCCATAACGTTGCGCTGTTCGGCATAACTTTCTTTTCTCCATTAGGGTTTGTGTGATCTGATTTGTATTTGGCGGAAACAGAGTCCAGTTATCTTGTAAAGAGCTTCTAAATCTGTTTCATACAGAATGGGGTGTGATGAGTCAGGGTTGTTGGCGGTGTGGTTTCTCACATTCACTAAGTCATCGGCCGTCCTTTTGTCCATTTCAGAAATCGAGAGGATTCAGAAGGGCGAGACAAAGAAGGATGAGAGGGAGACCTACCTGGACCTCTTCACAGTGAAGAATGTGAAACTGAAGGAGAGGGTGCTGATCCCAGTGAAGCAGTACCCCAAGGTCAGCCGGGTCCCTACCCATGCGTGTCTTTGGTCCCTGTGTTGTGGTCACAGGAGCTTTAAACGGGACCGTTGGAGTTTTATGCTCTCGCCGCTCCAAAATTCATCGCCAGAATGTCGCATTTCACCCACCGCCTGTTTTGTAGGCAATAAAGCAAGTGTGTTCCTCTCTGCGTCAGCCGTGTCAGTGTAGGAATGAGGATGTGCCTCCCGGTAGGCAGGGGTTTTGCGGCACCTTGAGTGTAAACAGCAGCCTCCAGCCTCCCCCCTCCATACAGATGTGTGCCAGTTTCTCCTTCCACTCCTGTGTGTAACAGGGTACAGGACTGCACCATAATAACCTTGGCTAGTTTTGTTTGGGTTTTTTTGCATGAGTGTAGGCTGCATAGTCTCTCAATGCAAGCCTGTAGGCCATACAATATATTTTTTTCATCCTCACTTTGTTTGCCCCCAGTGTCATATTTAAATAAAGTGCTGGGAATCATGGGAGCTGGAGAAAGCTGCAGAACCCGCCATAAGTGGGATCACAGTGCACTGTGGTATTAGACTGGTCTGTCCCATTTCTCTGGCTGCTTATTGGTTCACATTGGATTAAACCAGCGACCAATGGTGCGTAATAATCCCACCCCTGTGGGTTTTAAAGCCTCATTTCCCTTCTTATGACCACTTAATAAATTTCCATCTTTTTTTTTTTTAAAGTTCAATTTTGTAGGGAAGATTCTCGGACCTCAAGGAAACACTATCAAGCGTCTACAGGAAGAGACGGGCGCCAAGATATCAGTCCTCGGGAAGGGGTCCATGAGGGACAAAGCCAAGGTGAGCACTAGCGGCACTCTGCTGGTCAGAGGTCAGGTTAAGTTCACTACTTGACTCTGTCTGGTGCCTGACGTGTTGCGGCAGTGGGGAATATGTCCGTGTCACTTAGCATTGTGACTGTCCTGTGGTCCCGGCTTTGTAGAGGTGTTACCTCCCCTGCAGTCTGCACTCTGTTTCTCTGCCTTAGACCCATTATTTAAAAATAAATGGTATCAGAGTTATGGCCGAGAATCTGTACTCTAGCGCTGCTGCCTGCTACTGCTTAACCAGATCCTTGCCTGTGTGTGCGCATATATGTGTGTCCCCATTAAAGGAGGAAGGTCTGAGGAAGAGTGGTGAGCCCAAGTACGCCCACCTGTCCATGGAGCTGCACGTGTTCATAGAGGTGTTTGCCCCGGTGCCTGAAGCCTACCTGCGGATGGCCCACGCCATGGAGGAGGTCAAGAAGTTCCTGTTTCCTGTGAGTGTCGGCCAGCGTCAGGTCTGTGCTTTCATTAATGCTCTGCTTTGTTTGGTTGGACCCTCCTCATGGGCACTATGCCGGTATGTGTCCGCGTTGCTAAGTATATTTATTCCGTGTCACGCGTGTAAAGCCGCGTTGGACCTGCCGCTTTTGGCACTTTTAGTGGCTAGAACACGGCGCCTCGTGTTAAGCTCATCAGGCTGGGCGCCTCGTTCGGCACGCAGGCCGCTGTAAATCTCACACTCTTAATCGCTCAGCCCACCCACCCTCCCCCCGCCCAGTGCCATAAACCCCTGACCGGCTCCCTTCCCCACCCCAGGACATGATGGACGACATCTGCCAGGAGCAGTTCATGGAGATGAGTTACCTGAACGGAGGCCAGGAACCCACAGGCAGGGGCCGAGGAGGCCCACCAGTCCGAGGTCGCGGGGCCCCGCCGCCCTCCTCCCAAGCCGCTCGGTAGGCTGCCACACTCTCCCTCCGGCTTCTAGGCTGCTTCCCTCTCACTTTTAGTGACTCATCTCTCTCGCTCCAGGCTGTGTTGTCATTATGCACCCATGTGCAGTGTTCCTATATTCTATGCTTGCAATTACATCCAGTGTCGCTGGGGTACATCGAGCCACGCTGCTCTCCCAGCCTCACAGACGTGCTTACGATTTATTCGAATATGCTCCATAATATTTTTCTTGTTCCGAATATTGGATGTAACCAGCCCGCCAAATTAGATCCCGAGGTTGAGTTGATGTCTTGGGTGAATCAAGTTGATTGATTTCTGGACGATTCTTCTTGCTTGATGTGCAGTATCAGTGAAAAGTCTGGGGACGTGTGCTTTTAGTGCCTTTGTCTCTGTTTTAGCTGCTGTTCGCCTTGTAGCAAAGGCCTTGAGGCAATGAAGTAATACAAATTGAATATTGCAAAGACCAAAAGAAGTTTTCAACATCTCAAGATTTTCTCAAATTTTACTAATATTGTTTAGTTTTCCTGAATGCCCGGTGTGCATTTGTTGTCGCTTTTGCCCATCTGAAGGGGCGGACTTTACTGGTTTGCTGGAAGGGCGTGTGAGGTGTGCTGATTGGACTATACTGGAGGACCTTTCACAATTGACTACCTGTGATCCCCAGGGGACGAGCCTTGCCGCCCCGCGGTGGAACACCTCGGGGTGGCCCAGTGAGAGGCGCCTCTGTCAGAGGTGGTCCTTCGAGCCGCGGCGGACCTCCTGCTCAACCGGCTCGAGGTGCGGCCGCCACACGTGCCAGACCGCCTGCCCCTGGGCCCCAGAGGATGCCCCCACCACATCCCCCTGCCCCCGAGCATTACGATGAATATGTGAGTTCGGATTTATTGTTTTAATTTTTTCTATTATTCGCTGCGACTGTCTGTCCTTGACTAACCCAATGAACACATGTTCTTTACTCCTTTGCCAGGCTTATGAAGAAAGCTATGCAGAGCCAGCATACGAGTCTTACGACACCTACTACACCCAGCCCCAAGCGTAAGTCATCGCTGTGACGCCTGAAAGATCAACACCTGGCGTGCATGAGTTTTTGGGGAGGCTAACGAGTCCGTGAAATCCACACTCCATGCTTTTGAGAGCATGTTGGGTCATTTCTTGTAAACGGTACCAGACCAGTGTGGGTGCTGCTTTTAAGCAGGCTGGGAAATGGGATTTGTATGCACTGCTCATCCCAGGCATTTTTGTTGGGGATGGTAGCTCTGCATTAAGTGCATCATGTGGGTGGCCAGCCTGATTGGCTAACCCCTTTGGCCAACCTGATTGGCTGACCACTTTTTCTCCTTCGCAGAGAGCCAGAGTACTATGACTATGGACATGGGGAGGCCCAGGAAGCTTATGAAACTTACGGTAAGTTCTGCTCATCCCAGAAAAGAAACTGTGTTCCAAACCAAATATCTGTTGATGCAAATATACAGAGACCACAAGCTAAAAAAATGTGCTCTGGGAATCCTTACCCTATTTATATTTCCATTTTAGCTATTCTGAAAGGGGTTGTTTTGCTTTAAAGGGGCCTTTCTAGATTTTGCTAACAGTGAAGCCTAGTGACATTTATATAGATCTAGGATTTTTTTAAAATAAAATTGTGTAGGTATATTGGGTCATTTGTTGTGCTTAAAATGGTCACATTGCTTCCGTGTTGATGTGTGGAGATATTCTTGCATCTCCATGACTTATTTGGAACATACCTAGTGCCCTGGGTTTCCTAAAGTAGTCTTAGGATCTTACTGAGCCGAGTTTGTGTTACTGGTGAACATGGATGGTTCTCGCATGACTTCTAGTGTAGAGATTGTACCTCATCCCGGTGTGCATTGTGGCGTCTGCCTGGTGTGACACGTCATATTCTGTCATCGCATGGTTCTACAGCTTTGTCGGACCAAATTCAGGGTGATTTGTGGCCGCCTCTGAGATTTTTGGTCGGTTGAAGTTAAGCACGTGGTTGGGCGTGCCCTTCCCGCTTTTCCTCCCCATAGGTCAGGATGACTGGAACGGGACGCGGCCAGCTGCGGGTGGGAAGGCACCCCCAGCACGGCCAGCCAAAGGAGCCTACAGGGAACACCCGTACGGAAGATACTGAGCGGGCCCCAGCGGAAGTTTGCTTTAGCGTGTGGCCCCACCAAGCTACTGTCACCCGCGGCAGCTCTCGCTTTAAGCAACCAGACAAAAGTAATTGTCCGTTTGTGGTTTTTGTTTTTTTTCCTTTTTCCTACGACTGGATTTTTGGGAATCAACTTGTATATTTGTCAAGAACTAGTCATTTTACAGCGCTAGGCAACACGTAGGTCAGCTTTCTTTACAAGCTTTTAATTTTGCTTTTATCTTTTCTTCTCCCCCCTCGCTTTTTTTTGCATTGTTGACAAACTTTCTAATGTTTTCATTTAAAAAAAAAAAACTAAAAAAAAAACACAAAAAAAGAAAACAAATTATCCAGTTTCAGATTGTTCAGTTCCAGAGGACTGTCTATAATCTTGTTAATTTTGAAGTTTACCATTTTAATTTCTTGCATTAAAAGTACGTTAAGTGACAGTTGCAGACTCCCATTTAGGCTACATTTCAAAATTCTGTTTTCTGCGGAATAAAACCACTAAACTTCCTTTATGTAATATAGGCCAGAAGCATTAATACCAGTGAATGAACAAAAATTTGCCAGCGACTTAATGTATCCATCGTATTGTTTTAAATAGTCTTAAAAGTTGTTCATCTAGTTTTCCATAATAGTTTGGATTGTACCTTAATGAGTTTTGAAATATAGCCCTGTTAGGCACTGTTGAGATGAACTGTCCTAAAATCCTCAATTTTTAAAAAGTGTAACGCTACCATTGGCTCCTAGCGGTCAGTCAAAACTGTTCATCTCGCTGATTTGCATTTTCCTGCTAGGCTTAGCATGTGATGCGCCATAAACAAGAGAACATGTAAACTTCTGAAGGATTGGGACAAATCTCCACATGGCCTTCTCACAAAGGGATACTGCAGCTAAACCCCATCTTTGTACATACTTAAAAACTACAAAAACTGTATTCACATTAATATCTGTACCCTCACCGTAAAATGCAAAATGCTACTTGTGTAAGCTTGCCTAAATAGGTACCTAAATATGTCCAAAAATGTTTTGCAGCGTTTTGTCAATAAAGCCTAGTTTGTTTTCTATCAAACAAAACCTGGTATTTTTTTTTTGGTTTCTCAAAATAAAGAAATACAATTTTTTTTTTTTTTAAATAATTCTTAAACAGATTACTTTAGTTGACCATGAAGCCAGATATTAAAGTTAAATGTATGCATGTAGTTGGAAGAATTAAACAAAAACTAAAAGGTGTTAAGATGTGATTCTCTTCACAAAAAAAGGCACAACTTATTTTTCATCTTTTTCTCTTTTTATATTAAAAAGGATCTAGAGGTAAGACCTTTTATGTACACTATAAAATAAATCTGAGAGGCTTAACCAAGGCTATGTGTTAGTTTCCCTCTGGAGTTTTAGGGCTTTTATTTTTTAAAAAAGTGAAACTGTGATCTCCCTCTTCATGAGAATGTACTGCTAGTCTGAAATAACTGGATTTAAACGACATTCAAGTTTAGCTTGCAGGGCGATCGCTTGTTTGCCGCAAAGACGTGTTGGCTGTTTTTATTAAAGAAAATTATCGCAATGAAAAGGAGAAGGAATGCTTAACGATAAAGCGACCACGAAAGGTAAACCCTAATCCTAAATCTGTAATTCAGTATTCTATATACAGTACATATATATTATACATAAATTGCCAGTAAATGCGTGTAAGTTGTTTATTTAAAAAAAAAAAAAGTACTTTAAAAATCAGAGGGGAAAAAAGCAGAACTAAAATAGCTGTTTCCAAAACAGATTTAATTGTGCACTAACATTTAATATAGCAAAGAACAGATTGTAATGCAACTCTTGCTAAAAAAAAAAAAATACATTCCAAATCTAGATCAATATCTGTAGATCAGTTGAGCTGCTGCTACGCTTTCTTTTGCTTAATTTCAGCATAAATGTTTCCCAGTGTAACCTCTGAAGTGCATCTGAGCTGTAATTTATCAGTAGCGAGTTGTTTCCACAAGCTTGAGTTGCATGACTTTGCTATGGAATGTAAGCCTTGCATGAGTACTTTTATTCTGCCTGCTCCATCCTCGAGAACGGTAAATGATTCTCCTCCCCCCACCCTCCCCCTTCCCCAGGTAATCACATGACAAATTGGTCTGTCCGTGGGACCATATAAGGACTCAGACTCAAGATGAGCTGGAGTTGGGGGTCTTGAAAGGTATGTATCTGGTTTAAAAAAATAAAATATATATTTTTTCTCCCTTGAAGTGAATTTTATTGATATGGTTTATGTGCAGCTGCAGAGGAGGTTGTAGTTACAGGAAAGTGCTTGTATCAGGTTTCGCACATCATTGTTTTTTCTTTCTACCAGATTTCCAGATTGGACCAAAATAACAAATCTGTAACTGAATTAAGGATATATGTTCATGCATTAGCAATGCTGTCTGTCCTGAATGCCCGATCAAGCCGGGTCGTCGGCGACCCCGTTTAGCTGGTAAACGGAGGGGAGGGTCACTGTGTGTTGTAATTCCTGCTTTTCTTTGCAGGGTGTGTGCGTGCAGGTTGTTACGGACACCCGAGGGGACAGAGTGGAGTTCATAGTCCTTGCGTCACCGAAGGCCACCTACCGAAGACCAAGACCCTGGACCCTTCTTCCGTTTGCCAGCCTTTCTGTTTGAGGCCGTCGGCTGAGAGGCGGGGTAGCGATTTTTTCCGGAATCTCCTGGGTGGCTATTCCCCAGTCTCGGTTAACGTATCGCAAAGCAGGTCAGCGAAGTGTCTCCTAGCTACAGTGGCCGGGACCCCGCCCACTAGCGCGTTTTCTTGTGGCCGCGCTCGACACCGTAAACCGGGTCAGAGATTCTGCTCCTTGGCTGGCATCGTGTCTCTCGCTGGCCGGGTTAGCGGCTTTCAGGGCGACCCAGAAAAGCCGTCTTCCTGTGGCACCGTCTCCAGCAGCACTAGGAAACAAGTCTGTGGCATTGTTTTGCCTGCTTATAATTCCGTTAAAGTGTGTTAGTTGTATAGCTATTTGGTGTGAGAGCACAGTGTGTCAGCGGAAGCTTTATGAAGGTATTTAGTAATGATGTGGGGGCTTCTGGGATTTTCAGATCAGATGTACCTGGGCAGCAAAGGCTACTGTTTCATACTAGTGGGTTATTTTAAAGCTGTGAGCTCAGTTACTCTGAATTGGAGCATTTGCGAAGCAGGCAGAGTCTATCGCGCCCTAAAAAGAAAGACCTTGTGACACAAGGTCTAATCCAGAGAGTGCAAACTAGTCCTCCCACTCGCCACTTGGTATGCTCCGCGTGCCTGCCGCTCGGCACTAGGTCCGCTCTGGCTGTCCCTCCCTCTCCGCTTGGTTCATTCCGCTCGCTTGCTACTTGACCCTTCCACCCCCCGTCCCCACCATTTGGTCTGCCCCTCTGTTCTTACCAATTAAAGCCAGTGACGGCGCTTGCGTTGCCCCAGGCAGTGTATTGGCGGCACCTTGGCGGCCTCCTGTTGCGCACAGATCGTTTATTGCAGGGGATTTAATAACCGCTTCAGGCCGAGGCCTCTAACAACTGGAAATCCAGGAAGAGTCTGCGGGAGCTGCAAATGTAATGAGAAATTCCAAAGGCAGAAAATGAAAAGGGACGGAACCCAAGTGGGCCGCACGCACACATGTTTGTGACCCACCCGGCCATCGTGGAACTCCTCAACCAGTGTCTGCTGCTGTCGCTTAGTCCTTGCTATCCTGCTTTTCAATCGGCAAGGGCTCTCTGCCAGACTGGCCTTCTGACAATTTTTTCAAAAATAATTTCTTGTATGACCTTAATCTGAACTGTATAAGTGTATTCAGCATGTCTCCATGAATACTTAAGTTGGCTTTTGGCTGTGTCAAATAAGAAAAAATGAAAAATAAACAGATGGTAGGTACCATCCCGAGGAAATCCTGTATGGCTCCGTTAGAAACGGCCAGCTTCTATCATGGGGACTTCAGCCCTGGTTGTAACACTTCACTGACAGTTCCAGAAGGAATGGCAGAGGCTTGTTCAATATTAACTTGGATTTGCTTAAACCTGTTGTTTTTATTCCCCCTATGTTGTTGTGGGACTTGTTTAAACAAGAATCTAATAAAAGAAGATGTAATTTGCATGAAGTGTGTTTTTTTTTTTTTTTTTTTTTCCTTCCCTCCCTGATCTTAAATTTGTATTAGGAAGTACAAATAGGACATCTGTAAAGTTCTCACTTAGTTTTGGTTTGATTGTAACGGTTTCTGAAAGCAGCTAGTGTAGCAGTTAATCCTGTGCTGTTGGTACGTGTCCCTGATTGTTTCGGGGACATGTGTTTCACTCATGCAGCATATAGGATCCAGCGATTCAAGCAGCTGCGTAATGGAGCCGCAACCAGAGGTCTGCATGGAAGCATCGACAAAATAGCCAGGCAGCTTTGGAACCTGAATGGTTAGCGTACAGGCAACTAGTCAACAGTTTTGCGATTGAGTATTGGAGGTCCACTGCTTGTTACTTGACCATGACCTCAGATAACTGCCTTGTCGATTGTTCGCAGCGCCTGTTTCTTCCGTTAGCTTTCAGGAACGTTCAGATATCCGGTTAACGCAAAGCCGCACTTTTACAATTGTTATTCTGGGCAGCACAGGCTTATCGAATTCCTCTTACAGTTGCAGACAATCGATAACTGCCTGGTTCTTCATCGCTATGCAGGAACTTTACGAAAGTAGGATTCGCGGGCGATGTAGAGGTCATCGGGGTACAACAATACAATTCTGCCAGACAAAGCTGAACCCTAATCCCGCCCTGTGAGATTACAGGGAATTACCAGCTGGGCAGGTTTGTGGGCTGGTTTTCATAAACTTTCCTGGGTTGTCAAATTAATTCATTTTTTTACCTGGGTAGAATTTGTTGAAGTGCGAAGTATGAGTTAAGAACAATTGTTAAAAAGCAGACCTTTAAAATCTTTACGCAGAATACTTAAAACAAATTATTAATGAGTTGCATACAGGAATTGAGGTTCCGCTAGTAGATGCCCAATGTGTATAGTACTTCATGTTGCCTCATTTGAAGGGCTCTATAGCAAAGGTAAGTAAAATTTAGGCCGTGGCACAGGGCTGAAGCTTTACAGGAAGCCTAATGCAGAAGCAGAGGGCTGGTTTACATCAATACCTCTGGGAGGGAATGAGTCATGGAAACACCATTCACCCGCGGTATAAAATAATAAATAAATCCCAACGCCAAGCTGGCCTGCGCTCGTTAAACTGCCGGATCATCTGCAACATCCATATACTCCTACGCATCGTTCGCAGTACTATAAAGAAGAGTGCTGGCTACCAGCTTAAAAAAAAGACTGTAAAAGTTATTGGATGTCGTTTGCTTCTTCAGCCCATGGGAACAGAATGTACAATGAAAATTGTTTTCATCTCCACCTTCTCCAAAAATCTGTTAGCTTCGAGTCAACTGAGGAGCTGCTGCTCCTTGTCTGCTAGGTTTGGGATATTTATTTGGAAAACACCCCTCCCGCTCCCGTACTCCTAGCATGGAAGGTTTCTCCTCCTTGGTGTCTTTTGGTTGCCCTCGTGAGCAACGCCCAGCCGACTGTATTGAAGCCTCTATGTTAATCGCTTTTCGAGTAGGTCTCTTGCTGGGAATAGCACTTTGGCTGCCAGCGATGTTCCTCGTACCTGTCACAGATTCGCTGCTCCCTTTGAGGTGTCCACTGGCTTTGAAACTCATAGTCTGTGGGACTATTTTGGGCTACCATTCACTATTTTAACCCTTTCGTCGGTGCGGTATATCTAGGTAGTGTAGCACGGCTCTAGTTAACTCCGCCCACTAAGGGTTTCAGAACGTAATTTCTCTCTTTGCTGTTTACTGAGGCTTGAACCAGCCCATCTGGCAGACATTTTTTCAGATCCACCTCCCTGACTATTATGAAACTTGCTACACTCCGGTCATCCTCGTGTGCGCTACTGTTGGGTTGTAATTTCGTAACATTTAGAATGAAGTAGGATGGCTTGGTGGCTAGCCCTATATCCCTGAGCATTCATGATTGTAGGTTCGAATCTCAGCCCTGGTTCTGTGTGGGTGTTGCATGCTTTTCCCATATTCAAGTTTTCTCCAGGTACTCCAGTTTCCTCCACTAGCCCAAAAAATTTATAAGTGAGCTGGCTGTGGGAGAATCCAAGGTGATAACAGTGCTGCATTTTAAATGTGGTTGTGAAAAAGGGGCTGATGAAAGCTCATTGGTCAGTCTTCCCTGACTGGATTCAGCTGATTACTGGCAATTCTTTGTATTAAATGAAAAAGTCATACTAGGAAATCTAAGGAAGACCTTTTCCAGAATGATCTGAATGTTGCTAATCCCTTTCATGGATTAATCTGTAATCCCTATGAGTATTAATTAGTGGACTGGCTTGCATGCAAATGCTTCATGAATAGTCAAATATCACCCAGCAGTTTCATTTGATCTTTCGCGACGAGAGAAACAAACTCAGGTGGATGGCAGTTTTCACAGACTCAGCCGAACAGGCCCTTAAAAAGTTTTCTTTTTTTGTGCTGTCAGTGGGGGAAGGTCTATGCCTTCCAGAACCAGAAGTGTTGCTCAAGTTTAATCCGAGCCGCTGCTTCTGAGCCCTCGGCCACTGGGCCGTTCTGATGATCGACTGAGGTCCACCAACCAGAGAGCCAGAGAAGCACACAGGGATACTGGTATACAGACTGTTTTCTGAGACATGAAAAATAAACTTTGGTGGACATGTATTTTCTTGAGGAAGCAGGATTAAACAACTGGGGGTTAAGCGTTTCGCTCCATATTCATAACAGTGAAATCAATCTGCCAAATCAGGGATTTGAACCGACAACCTTCTGATTTTATGTACAGCATCCCAATGCACTGAACCATGCAGCATCCCCATAGATCTAAAAATATATATCTAAATCTGGAGCAAATATGGAGACATACAAATAAACTGATTCAAACACAAAATGGGAGGGGAAAGATTTATGCCTGAGAAGAGAAGGAGAATGATGATAAAACTGGGAACCTCAGCCCTTTTATAATCGACTGGTGGATCCCCCCCATTTCCATGCCGGCGAGCCCCTTGCTGAGTGCCAGCCCCCAATCACCGGGGGTGTCATTAGGCTTTGGGGGTGGAGGGGACCAGGTGGCTCGCTCGCGTTTTCATTCATGGCCTCGCTGCGTAGAGGACCCCATCTGAAGCGGTGCTTCGCTCATCCGTAGTAAAGGAGCTGCTGATCTCATTTTTTCCGTGGCTCCCCACAATACAGCTGGGGGGGGGGGGGCTGGTGGCAAACCAGCTCCCGGACCACAGCCGCTGCCAGATGTTGACACCATCTAGGGAAATTACCGGAGTCGGATTTCTGTTCCACTGTCGGGATGTTCGTGCAAAATCCTGGCCGGGCTTCGGCACCGGTGGTGGACATGACAGTAACACGATTCTGTCGATTATTTTAAATGTGGGCCGAGGATTCTACCGCATTACGGGACGCTGAGGCAGAGGCCAACTCCATAATTTGGCGAGAACGAGCCGCCTGTGGGCCATCATGTGGCATCGCATCAAAAGGAGCTGCACAGCTTTTCCAGCACACGGGGTCTGTGCAGAGGTCCCGCTTATCCAGCTGTAAATAAAACACAGTGAAGATCTGGCAACTAGCGTCTCCAGTCTTCACCCCCCCCCCTTCATGTTTTTAATAGAACAGGCGTCAGGCAACATTATGCTCATGAATATTTTTACACCACAGACGTAATATGAAGCCGTGAATGATTAATGCTCAGGGTCTGGATGCTGTAAGTATGTTGCCTTGTGCTCCTTCTTGCCATCTCTCTCTCTCCCTCTCTCTCTCTCTCTCTCCGTCCAAGAATCGCGGCACTATCTTGTGTCTAACGCTTCCCGCCATAGGCCACCAGCTCTGGTCCGCTCGCCGTAAAACACAGAATGGTGGCCGTCTCTGTCCCCGGCAGAGGGGATAATAACACAGAGATGCTGAAACTCAGCCGTTTGTCTGCGGCAGATTGACGGCTCAGCCCCTGCTCTTAAATCAGTCAGCCCACCTTGTAATGAATCACCTCAGAGGGCCCTGCAGACACCTTCCAGAAGCACAGCGGCTTTATAATCCATGTGACCTCAGCTTGACCTCGCGTGTAACGGTCTGGCGCCCCCCGGATGACAATGCGTGCGCCTGAACCTTTCACCTCCCGGCCTGCCGTCTGCTCAGGCAGCCATGTCTGCAGTGTGTAATTTTCACACCGTGCGCTTTGGCTGGGCTGCATGGCACCATAAAGGGAGCAGCTCCCAGCGATGTTAAATAAGCAGTGGAAATGTGACACGAGCCTGAAAAATGACTCTCTCCTCCCAGGAATCCCATCTGTACCAATGTCTGCTCCAAGGAATTAGGGAAATATATGACCTTGAGAACTTTCGTTTAGTTTCAGGTAAAACTTGGCCTTTATATGTATATAGATATGCATAGATAGATAGATAGATAGATAGATAGATAGATAGATAGATAGATAGATAGATAGATAGATAGATAGATAGATAGATAGATAGATAGATAGATAGATAGATAGATAGATAGATAGATAGATAGATAGATAGATAGATAGATAGATAGATAGATAGATAGATAGATAGATAGATAGATATAGAGATATTTTCACAGTGTCCGTCAGCCTCCGAATGAGGCAAAAAATGACATGTCAGAAGAGTAAACTTTAAAGGTTGGATTGAAGAATTTTCCCTCCATCTCACGGCGCATTAATCCGCCGGTCTCCCGACAGAGCGATGCAGGCGGCATTCCGCCTCCGTCCCTCCTTTATGCTGCCGCGCTGGAACCTTAATAATCTCCCCGCCACCATTACTGGGGTCACCTGCGGTGTCGCCGCTTTTATTCCTGGCTTACCTGTTCCTCCAGGACACGTGTGTGTGTGTGTGTGTGTGTGTGTGTGTGAGAGAGAGAGAGAGAGAGAGAGAGAGACAGAGAGAGCATATCCAACCCCTTAATCCACCCCCTGATCCGACACGTCTAACGGAGCTGTTGTTCCCGTCTTGGTTAGCCACGCTGAATGGGGAGATTTCAGCCTTAAGGCTCTTGCACATGCCGGGCCATCAAAGGAGCTGATCGGGCTCCAAGTCTTCAGTTTTGTTCCCTCAAAGCAGGAACAGGTTCGCAGGTTTGAATAAGGGGATATGGTTTCTGCGCTTCCTCATTCTGAAGACGTCTCTACAAACGGCCTTAAATGAATATGATTTACTGGCATTTGGGTATTATCCGTATTACAATCACGACATAACTGTGTATAATATTTAGTGCTTAGTGCTCTGTTAGGCACTATATCACACTAAACTCCCTGTTTGTGTGGCTGATTGCACAGTAGGGAGAATTTTTCAAGGGTAACGCAGTGATGAGTACTATTAGCTGGACTTTCCTCATGGTGCGTTTCACGGTACCTTTGATGCATGCGATCCAAATCCACCCCTATAATTGCACGGCAATAGCCCTGACCGCAGGAGCTCTGTCTGCATAAAACTGCGTCCAGCGACAGGACCCCGGCCAGACATTTTCAGATGAATCAGAACGCAAATATAGGGCAAGGGCGCAGTGGCCCTCTTGAGTGGTGGAACTCGCTAATGTGAGGGAATGAGACACAATACCAGCAGTTCTCTGGCTGAAAATGAGCCGGAAACCTTCAAAGATTCATTGCGGGAATAATTATGGCTAAAGGTTATTAATTCGCTGTAATATTAGCATGTTTTATTCATAACCACACATGTCCCATGAGTTTTGGTGTTATAGGTCATGCCAGCCCATGAAATTAACATGCAGTGAGGACACTTGGCTCCCGCGGGTGTTCGACGTTGGTGGCTGTTAGCCGCCGCTAACAGGGTAACTCACACAAAGACAGGGGCAGAAAGGGTGGCTGCAGGCCAGGTCTGCGTATCTCCACCGGAAGACAAACGCTAATCGCTACATTCATCTCCGGTCCGGTTCATTGCGGAATCGATAGTGTTTCAGAGACAAAAATAACCGTGAACATGCCATGGCTGCTGCTAAGCTAATGGCATTGTGTATTCATGCAAGACATGAAAGAGAATTTTTTATTGGGACCGTATGTGATGCTTTTTTTGAATCTGAAAATTTTTGGAAGCTGTGTCAACGTTCCCCTCTTTGAACATTTTGTTTTTATGACAGACTGAAAGGCTTTTTTTGTATAGGTGAAAAGAATACACAGACGGCAATATCTCGCTGGTAGTATGCGTGTGTCGTTATTCATTATTTACACATCTCTATACACACACACACACACACACACACACACACACACACACACACTCTTAGTGGCCACTTTATTAATTACACCAGTGTAGTACCAGATATGACCAGTTCAGTGCTCCAGAACCAGTCTACACCCCACTGTGGCACTGAGCTGTTAGCTTTGCACTTCTGACCTTCCTGTTAGCTTGACTGAATCTGGCCATTTCCCTCTGCACTCTCTCATTGACAAGGTGAATGGTTTTTTTTGTTTCTTTGTTTGTTTATTGCACCATCTTGAACCCGGCATTGTATAAAAATCCTAGTATGGTGACTGGAACCATCTTATGTGTATGTGCCCTGCAACGGAGAAGCGGTGAGTTTAGAGTTTAGAGGGTATATGTGTTATTTTATGGCACTTAGGCTAACCTCAGGCCCCATTTAGCTTTTAGTCCCGTTAGAAAGCTCACATGCACTCAGCAAACGTCATTTCCAAAACTCAGTGAGATGTACACTGATTATTGCCAGGAGCCTGGAATTACAAACCCATGGATAAACCTCTCCACTTAACCAAACAGTCAAACTACTGCCTTACAGTGAAATATATGTCTCCATTCATCCAACTACATAACTCAAAAGTTATAAAATTTGATAATTGGTTTAAAGATGGATGGATTATAAAATTGTATCGAATTATACTGCCAGGCTTGATTCTTTGCAGTGGGTTTCGAATAAAGCTTTACTTACGTAATAGTACTGGTGAAAAATATGTCATTTTTCTGACTATATTTTGAATTAATTGTTGCTCATATAGAACATGGAGAGGAAAATTGCATTTGCTTGAAGTTGCTTTATACAGCATAAATTTTGACTGAAAGCCGGTGACACTTTTTTAAAATGAAGAAACATTAGCTTCACATGAATAAATGATTTTTGCATGCGGCGATGACATGGCCAGCGGAGCGCTGTCATGTTCCGCCCAGTGAAGTGAAGCTAGGGTTACCGTAGAAACCGCTGGGTGCTTGGCAGATGCATCTATAACTCTTTAAACACCGCATATGAAGGTGTTTTGAAGCATATTTTGAAAAGCCCTTAGCAGTTGCTCTCACCCTCCGTCTTGATGTTTAATATATTTAAAACTTATTGATATTAATAAAACGAGAGTGTTAAAATGAGGACATCTTAACATCTTCGTACCCCTGCACCAACATATCTCGTACTCATTAGACTTGCCTTGCCGTGTAATCCATCTGTTTCACCTCCGTCGTTTGGAGCGTTCCAGCTAGCTCTTTATTCCCTCTCTCCTGGTGCTCCGGCAGGTGAATGGATATTGTACCGAAAAAGTCACGCCTGAAACCTCATACCGGCAAACGGGCTTCAGGATTTCAAGAAAATGAGCTGAGCACAGTTTACAGAACCTGACAAGAATCTGGGGCCTCTGAGCCAAAACTACGAATCAGCAGAGACATCCAAGACGTGAGCAATTATATAGTAAATAATGGGCTCCCTATTGCTGCTGCTAGCTGAACACAACACAATTACCTAATAATAATGTAATTTATATAACATATTAAAGTATAAATATTTTATTTAGGTCTTATTTAGGTATCCTGTCTCCACAGGAACAAATCCCTGGAAGGAAAGACAGATGTTTAGCAATGAGACCACAGCTGGCCCAAATCCAGCCCCCCCCTGTAGCCCCGCCCACCTTCCCAGGAGCCCGTCTCTGGCGTGGCTAAGTGGTGCAGCTGCAGAATGGATTGCCAAATATAAGAGCTTCCCCCTGCGAGTCGCAAGGAATTACAGATTAATCTCCTGTTTCCCGCCTCAGGGGGATCAGCAGTCGGGCATGTCGGGGGGTTGTGGCGGGGGAGGGGGCCGTGAGCCGGCGACGGCCTCATCCCCCCGCCGGCCACGCCTTGATCAGCCCGGTTTGTCGCGGTGATAGGCGGCCAGCGGCGGCCTGTGAGACGCTGGCACCGTGCTGACAGGCAACTGGCATTGGTGACTAAGCGGCTCAGACACCAGCCGCGGTATTCTGCCGCTCCGCTGCCACGTCGAGGAAAATCCCACTTAATTGGTTTTACTGCTTTGCGTTTTTGCTCTGAAGGTAGCTTCCAATCATCCTCAAATCCTGCTTCGGCTCTGTGTACGTGAAGTTTGTATGTTGTCCCCTTGTTGTTGTGGGGTTTCCTCCTGGTACTCCAGATTCCCCCCCTATAAGATGCTGAGCTTGATTGGAGTTACCAAACTGCCCATAGGTGTGCATTTGTGAGTGGATGGTGTGTGAGTGTCCGTGTGTGAGTGGATGGCGTGTGCGTGTGTGAGTGGATGGCGTGTGAGTGGATGGCGTGTGAGTGGATGGTGTGTGAGTGTGCATGTGTGAGTGGATGGCGTGTGAGTGGATGGTGTGTGAATGTGCATGTGTGAGTGGATGGCGTGTGAGTGTGCATGTGTGAGTGGATGGCGTGTGAGTGTGCGTGTGTGAGTGGATGGCGTGTGAGTGTGTGTGTGTGAGTGGATGGCGTGTGAATGTGCATGTGTGAGTGGATGGCGTGTGAGTGTGCGTGTGTGAGTGGATGGCGTGTGAGTGTGCGTGTGTGAGTGGATGGCGTGTGAGTGCGCGTGTGTGAGTGGATGGCGTGTGAATGTGCCTGTGTGAGTGGATGGCGTGTGAGTGCGCGTGTGTGAGTGGATGGCGTGTGAGTGTGCATGTGTCAGTGGATGGCGTGTGAGTGTGCGTGTGTGAGTGGATGGCGTGTGCGTGTGTGAGTGGATGGCGTGTGAGTGGATGGTGTGTGAGTGTGCATGTGTGAGTGGATGGTGTGTGAGTGGATGGCGTGTGAGTGGATGGTGAGTGAATGTGCATGTGTGAGTGGATGGCGTGTGAGTGTGCATGTGTGAGTGGATGGCGTGTGAATGTGCATGTGTGAGTGGATGGCGTGTGAGTGTCCGTGTGTGAGTGGATGGCGTGTGAGTGTGCGTGTGTGAGTGGATGGCGTGTGAATGTGCGTGTGTGAGTGGATGGCGTGTGAGTGTGCGTGTGTGAGTGGATGGCGTGTGAGTGTGCGTGTGTCAGTGGATGGCGTGTGAGTGTGCGTGTGTGAGTGGATGGCGTGTGAATGTGCATGTGTGAGTGGATGGCGTGTGAGTGTGCGTGTGTGAGTGGATGGCGTGCAAGTGTGCGTGTGTCAGTGGATGGCGTGTGAGTGTGCGTGTGTGAGTGGATGGTGTGTGAGTGTGCGTGTGTGAGTGGATGGCGTGTGAGTGTGCGTGTGTGAGTGGAGGGTGTGTGAGTGTGCGTGTGTGAGTGAATGGCGTGTGAGTGTGCGTGTGTGAGTGGATGGCGTGTGCGTGTGTGAGTGGATGGCCTGTGAGTGTGTGAGTGGATGGCCTGTGAGTGTGCGTGTGTGAGTGGGTGGTGTGTGAGTGTGCGTGTGTGAGTGGATGGCGTGTGAGTGTGCGTGTGTGAGTGGGTGGTTTGTGAGTGTGTGAGTGGATGGCGTGTGAATGTGCATGTGTGAGTGGATGGTGTGTGAGTGTGCGTGTGTGAGTGGATGGTGTGTGAGTGTGTGAGTGGATGGCGTGTGCGTGTGTGAGTGGATGGCGTGTGAATGTGCATGTGTGAGTGGATGGCCTGTGAGTGTGCATGTGTGAGTGGATGGTGTGTGAGTGTGCGTGTGTGAGTGGATGGTGTGTGAGTGTGTGAGTGGATGGCGTGTGCGTGTGTGAGTGGATGGCGTGTGAATGTGCATGTGTGAGTGGATGGTGTGTGAGTGTGCGTGTGTGAGTGGATGGTGTGTGAGTGTGTGAGTGGATGGCGTGTGCGTGTGTGAGTGGATGGCGTGTGAATGTGCATGTGTGAATGGATGGCCTGTGAGTGTGCATGTGTGAGTGGATGGTGTGTGAGTGTGTGAGTGGATGGCGTGTGCGTGTGCGTGTGTGAGTGGATGGTGTGTGAGTGTGCGTGTGTGAGTGGATGGTGTGTGAGTGTGCGTGTGTGAGTGGATGGTGTGTGAGTGTGCGTGTGTGAGTGGATGGTGTGTGAGTGTGCGTGTGTGAGTGGATGGTGTGTGAGTGTGCGTGTGTGAGTGGATGGTGTGTGAGTGTGCGTGTGTGAGTGGATGGTGTGTGAGTGTGCGTGTGTGAGTGGATGGTGTGTGAGTGTGCGTGTGTGAGTGGATGGTGTGTGAGTGTGCGTGTGTGAGTGGATGGTGTGTGAGTGTGCGTTTGTGAATGGATTGTGTGTGAGTGTGCCCTGCAATCAGTTGGCGTTCCATCCTGGGTTTTTCCTTGCCTTGTGCCCACTGTTTTTGGGATAGGCTTTGGACCCCTACGACTTTGTATAGGACAAGCAGTATAGAAAATTTATGTATATATAAAATGTGTGTGTTAGTGTGTGTGGTCCAGGTATACCAAATGTCCCCATAATGTGAGGAATACCCATTTTTTTTTACCTTATGGAGACCAGTTTTCCCCATATGGGAAAACTCTGTTTTATAAAAATCTGTGACTACAATGGAAAGACAAAAAATATAAATACTTGTATTTTGTTTGATTACTTATGGTTATGGTTAGTGCTGGGTAGGGGTTAAGGTTGTCATAGTTACCAGCAACATTTTTCCCAAAGAAAAGCGGTCCCCATAAAGATATGTTTGCCGACATGCATCTGTGCGTGTGTGTGTGTGCGCATGTGTGAATGTGTATGTGTGTGTTCGTGTATACACTCTTAACCCCTACCCAGTTCTAACTTCAACCATCAATAACCAAACAAAATTCAAGACTTCTAGCATTTTTTACTTTTTTGACTGCATTCACAGATTTTTATAAAACTGAGGTTATCTAAACGGGGACCTGAAAAAATGTCCCCAAAAGTAAGGAAATTTCAGGTTTTACTACATTTTGGGGACATTTTGTTTCTCAGATGTGATCTATGCAACTATTACTAACTCCAAATTGCAGCCTCTGCTTTATGGCCCCGGCACCAGTGTCAGTCCAATGCAGGCTACTCACCTAATCTTGTTCATTCACTTGTTTAATAAATAGATACCTTTGTATTTTACAAACTAGCAAAGATGTACTGGTTTGTCCTCCACAATAACACTGGAGGGCTTCCCTCTTTTTCCCGTTTTCCTTTTCCTGACCTACTGTAAGCTGATCCCAAAACTGTTTCCATCTTGGGTCTTTGATTTCTGACACATCTCGTCTCAGTGACCTCAGCAGCTCTGCAGAATCCATGCGAAACATTCAGATTTATGTGCTGGATACTTTCTACAGTCTCATGCAAGCCTCTTCTGCTTGTGGGCCACAAATATGAAAATGAAACGATAGCTTTGGGGGTATTTTGGGGTGGGGGGGGGTGCAAGGGCATCAGGGAATCGATCCAGTAACCTCCCAATCAGGGCCACACCCCCACCGAATGCTTTCCTATGGCATCATGTAAGTATAATGATTGAGAGACAAATAGCAGCATGTTTTGGCATCTGGCTAACATGAGATCAGTTTTTACCATTAATTCCTCCTCCAGCTGCTTTTCCTGCTCAAGACTGGATATTGGATGGGGGGGGCTGTATGTCAGATATCAATGAGCACGATGCAGCGCCGGCTGGTCCATCGTAAGACACACACCCACTCGGTCCAGTTCGGAGATACATTTGGCCTGTCTGCACATCTTGTAATGGGAACATTCGCCACACTTTGTGTGCAAACTCCATATGCAGATCGGAGGCAGGATTCGAACCCCCAGCCCTGGAGATATGAAGGGACAGTGCTGACTTCCATCCCACACCTTTCTGTCTTTTTCTCTTTTTTTTGCTTCTGTTTCCAACAAGCAGCACGGAGACTTTTCTCTCCACAGACTCTCTGTGTGGGTCGGTCTGTCTGCTGCTGTTCATGTTTAATGGTTACATTACAGAGGAGACAGGTGCTACCGTTCTTCGCACATTTAAATTAATATTGCTGCCACCTTTTCCAAAATAAGTTTTTTGAGTAAACAGAAAATAAATATGCTCCTTTGATCTGACAGAAATGATGCTAAGTTTAGCATCTCTGTGAAACCCTTCAGTCACCTTCTTCAGTACCGAATTTTGGTACAAACAGTCTTCCTGTTTTACTGGTGCCCCAGTGCTACCCCACACCCCCCTGGCACTATGTCATCCACAGTCCCTGGAAACCAGCCTGAATTGTGCATTGGCTCCGCAGGAAGTAAAGTGGCCAAAGAACCAGATTCGTGACCAGCATGCTCCCCCCTCCCCCTGGTCCCTTCGCAGAGTCCAATCCAGTGCCGTGCTTAACCCGGTGAGTCTCGGGAGAAACGTTTAGCTCTGTGGCGGTCCGGAGCAGCGTTGACTGGCATCCTGAATGCGGGACACATCCGACTGCTTTACCAGAGCAAATAGGACTGAAATGGAGTAAATGGGCAGAGTGTGAAATTGCAGCCCCTTTGTCAGCAGAGTCGGATGATAAAGATGATGGACGGTCGGCGTATAAAAGGAGGGGGCGGAGCCACATTGGGGTAAACCTGATATCTCTTTAATAGAGGGTTACTCCATTTTGGGGAGGGGAGGGGTGGCGGAGAAGGAGGTAGAGGACGCTGCTGGAGCAGAGTGTCTTTGAATAGGCCATTGTGCTTTTAAGAGATGTGCAGAGGCACCGATCAGGGAAACGGGACAAAGGCAGCAGAGTGCAGGCAGGCGGGTTCAGGGTGAATGGCTCGCTTATTCCCCTGTCACATGATCCGAGTGATTCCATAGCTCACATGTCACATGCTTTAATTAATGACATGTGACTGCTACTTGCTTCATCTCCCGCCTCCCACCCACGTTCGAAAGTTAATCAGCTCCGTACATGACAAGAGAGCATCGTTTACAGGCCTAGAGTAAGAAATAGCACTTCCTGCAGGGAACAATTACAGCAGGAGGTATGTTTATCTAGAAAGGCTATTCTGGAAGGCTAGGAGCAGTCAGTTAAACACGAAGGCATGTGGAGAGACTATCTGACAGTGGCCTGAGTTTATTTACTGAGGTTCAGCTGTTGTGAAATCCCACAAACGTGCTCCTCGCTTACACGTGTCCAAGCTGCCCACAAATGCCACCACAATAACTGAGAAATGAAGCTGAAAAATAGATACAGGGAAAAAAACAGGAAGCCGCAAATAAGCAGAGGGACCAGAGGGTGACTGTGGAAACAGGGTTCAAACCTGTATTTCGCTAAAATAATTATAGTAGGTGCAAACATTACTCAGCCACGTCCCACACAAGCAATTTAGAAACAAGACACTGAATTTAAAACAATTTACTGAAATTAGTGTGCAGTTACTGCATTAGATATAATGAGATGAATGTTCTGTATCACCAGAACATGTAGCGCATATTGTTGTTTATTAAAAAGTTCTTGCATCTTAAGAAGTCACAGATGTGCAAGACGATTGGTTCTGCATGCAAGTGCTTGGGGGGGAGTGGTGGTCCCACTGGATCTACCCCCCCTTTTCTTCTACTCCATGTGTGCTTTGACATCTATCGGTCTTCAGTTGCTTTTGCTAAAAAAGAAAACCTCTCGCTTCTTCTGAGGTGTCGCTTCTTCTCCGAAGTTCCACAGAACCACGGTGCTCCTGAGAAACATCAGAGCACTTGTTTCAAAGGAATTCTCCCAGCACCGGCCTGAAACATTGCCAGTTAGGGTCACATGACCAGCAGAATTGTTCTCCAAGGTGGAATCTGGTCAGGGTACAAGTCTGACTGAGGGCGTGAGGCAGGGTACAACGGGAAGGGTCACCATCACAGACCATACGTGCTCATGCATGCCCATGCACACGCTGAGGGGCCGCTCAACATTTTGGGCCCCCAACCCAGACCGATCTAGTTATGTTCCACATTTTTTAGGCCTCCTGTCACTCAGACAATCATCCTAACTCCCCTTTCCTCCCCATTGCTGCCGTGGAAACCTACATTATCATAAGGGGACCATGCAGACTCTGCATACAGAGCCAAAGCAGGATTGTAACCCACATTTACACACCCCACATGTAACTACAGTATACTATACATGTATGTGCAGTTTCAAATACAGCAATATGCATGTGTTTCTGTTGTCAGTGTTTATTTTATATTCAGTGACTAATTTACAGACACAGCCGCATGAGATATTTTGTATTTTAAAATATGGTCAAAAGCAGCAAAGCACCTTTGAGTGTGTGTGTGTGTGCGTGTGTGTTATGTATATATTACATTGTGAGGATTATGTCCCCACAATGTCATAAAAACCTGTTATTTTTATGTAGGGACAATTTCTTTGGTCCCCACAAGGGGAAAACTCAATTTTATACAAATCTGTGACTGCAATCAAAAAATAAAATAAAAATGCCAAAAGGCTTGTAGTTTGTTTGGTTATTTATGGTTAAGGATGTCATTGTTGGGATTAGGGATTTGGCCATAGAAATGAATGGAGAGACCTCGCAATGATGTGAATACAAACATGTGTGTGTGTGTGTGTGTGTGGATCATGTTTATATTACATTGTGAGGAATAAATGTTGCACACCATGTGATAAAAACCTCTGTGAATGCAATCAAAAAACTTAAAATGTATTTGGTTACTTATGGTGCTTAAGACTCCGGTTTCCCCCCACAGTCCAAAAACATGCTGAGGCTAATTGGAGTTGCTAAATTGCCCGTAGGTGTGCGTGTGTGAGTGACTGGTGTGTGAGTGTGCCCTGCAATGGGCTGGCCCCCCATCCAGGGTTGTTCCCTGCCTCGTGCCCATTGCTTCTGGTATAGGCTCCGGACCCCCCGCGACCCAGTAGGATAAGCGATGGATGGTACTTAAGGTTAGGGCCGGGAAGGGGTTAAGGTTGTCATGTTGGGATTAAAGTTTTCCCTGTAGAAATTAATGTAGAGTCCCCACAATGATATAATTACAAACCTGTATGTGTGTGTGTGAGAGAGAGTGAGAGAGAGCATGTGTGTCTTTGCCGCTTCTCCCTCGGCATGCTGTTCTTGCACGTCCTCCTCCTTCTGCAGGAGGTGTTGTGCTGATGTGGGTGGGATGTGGGTGGGATGTGGGTGTGTACCAGGATGTGGGCGGGATGTGGCCATGCGGGTAATGTAGCACCAGCAGGAGGATCTCTGCCGGTGTGGGAAAATGCTGATTACCATGGCAACATGCTCCAGGCGGGGGGGAATCTGGAAACAGGGGTAAGACTGAGAGGATCTTGGAAGGGGGGTGGTACAGGGGTAGAGCAAGTTCATCTCCTGTCCTGTAGGGGGATACTTTTTTTGGGGTGGGGGTGGGGGGGTTCAATAAAGGGAATCCCACAGGATTTGTCATAAGCCTGGCGTTGCAGAACCTTCAGCAAAGAAGGTGGGACTCTGTGAATAAGACAGCAAGCAGCTATTCCTCGCACGTCCTCGCACTTTAAATACCTCCGTCATGCAGTGGGAATTACGTGTTGATTGCTGACACTCTGACAGGATGCCTGAAATGTAGATAAGAAGTGCTCAGAGGTCTTGTTCGTCCCATTAGGTGTCTTGACGGGCTCCGGGTTGTCAGTACGAAATACGAAATTCAAGCTTTCACAGTTAATATTTAGAATATTAGAAGCTTACCGAGAGGTTACTTTCAAGCTGTCCACATGGATCGGTGCTTTCTCACCCTGGGGATGTCGTCGCTTGGTGACAATGTGATGAAAAGGCAAAAAGTTAAAAATTATCATCGCGAGAGACCCTCAAGCAGCGAAGGCCCACTTGTGTAAAGTGCAAAGTCCTAAAGTGTAAGTGAACCTGATCTCCAGGTGGCATAAATAATGCAACACGACAAGGTTATACACATTATATAAGTTAGACTTATATTGTTTCAACACTGTGGGCTTTGGGAAGAGCCATTCAGGTATCATATAGAACACGATTTGGGTATTTTACAACCAAGTCTGCTTAAAAGAAAGCAAGTCCAGTAAAAAAAAAAAAACATACTGTTTGTTTTTTAAACTCGAGACTAGAAAAAGCATGGTGGCTAATTAACTGGAAGATGTTTTCCTTCAGATCCTAGAGAGATGCCGAGTGACGCAATGTTTGATAGCAGAAAGTGAGAGTTGAATTAGCTGAAACCTCATTCTGACTGTGCAGATCAAGTGTATTTTTTTTATGCTGGGAATGAGGAATGTAATTGGTTTGTCAGTTCCGACCCCTCACACGGACCGGTTGTTGGAACATTTGGCCAATCCCCCCGCAGCGGCATGTCAAAACAACAGCGGAGACAGGCTTTACGTCAGCAACGGGCCCTGGATGGTGTTACTGACATCCCGTCCTTGGAAACTTGGCCGACCCTGGAACAGCGCTGCACCTACCTGTTGGAGCTTTCCAGAGGGGGTAGGATTACACCGCCGAGGATAGAACACGGCAGGCTTTAGGACTGCCCCACTGGATCAGGCAGCGGGTGTGATCTCGGTAATCTCCGGCAGGGCTTCCATGGGCTTGCTTTAATGAGTACAGTGGCGCAGTGGGTAGCACCTCTGCCTCACACCACCAGGGTTGAGTGTTTGAACTCTGTGCTTCCTCTGTATTATCTGGGTTCCCTCCTGCAGCCCAAAAACATGACATGGCATGCATTGGTGTCTCCGATTTGCCAGTAGTGTGTGGTTGTTAACATGAGGGCGTGCCCTGTGATGGACAGGCATCCTGTTTGGGTTCTCTGATGCCAACTCGGGACTTTAAGCCAATGTTTCAATCCAAACCAACCTTCAGTAGCGGCAAGGGTTACAATTTACCTGTGCTCCCTGGGATTTGAACCCACAACCTACATGTTGTTAGTGCAATGCTGTACTTTACTGAGGTAAAGCAGCTGGAAAATGGATGGGAATCAGGTCATGGATCTAAATAAATTGCACACAAAACATGTTTTGACATTTTATTTATTTAGTGGATGCTGTTAGCTAAAGTGATGTGAATTCTTTTGAGAAAGCTGGGTTGGATGGTTTCTGGAGAAATTAGGTCTTGCACACGGGCCCAACAGTGGGATCACTCTGGGGATTCAAACCAGCATCCTTCCGCTCATTAGCATGGTATTCCAGCACTGAGCCGCACAATGCCCCCCAAGAAAGCTGCTTTGCCCTTGTTATCATTACGATTTTGGCTATAATCTCCAGTGTTTCGGCCCGAGGTCTTTTGCATCACATCAATTGGTCTGTGCGTCAACGGGAGACGACTGAATTACCCAAAGAAAAAAAGGCCTTTCCGTACAGGAAGTGTGAAGGTTTAAAGCACAAAAGGTAGTGCTGTCATCCTGGGCCACCATGCGGCTGCTGCTTGGCGTGGGTCTGTGCCGCCGTCATTGAGAAAAAGGCCCCACAAGCGGCGAGAGCCGAGCCACATTTTAAGTCCAATTACCGCACGCAGCAGGCACAATTTGAACAAGCTCCACTGCAGGGCTGAAGTAGGTCGTTACAAGGGACTCGCACCCGTCCCACTTGTCTGAGGCGCCTATGCTAAGGGCTCCAGAATCACAGTCCTGCTATTTTTTTCATTCAGAATTATGCAAACTTCTTCACCTAAAAGCTACTCTTAAGCTCTCATTCTGTAAGATCAGTTACTGCAAGTTATATTTTACATCTTTAGTTTAGGCAGGTGCTTAAGGCCGCCTTTGATGCAGCCCTTTTTATCGTGTAGCTTGTAAGTGTTACATGACAGAAAGAAATGCAAAATGGCATAGAAAATTTACTGCATAACACTGCTACAGAAGCCAGGAGAATGATCTAGAGCGTGGAACAGCATGCATACATCCCTTCGTGAAATAGTATAGATATTTAGTGATCTAGTTATATAGTGCATGATATAATGGCTTCTTTAGAGCAAAGATTACATGAAGACTCTTCATTTTTCTGTTTCAGTTTATTTTTAGTCCTCCAAATGCAGTAAGTGCACAGGACAGCAGGCGGGAGGTCAGTACTAACTCAAGGCTGTTTGTTTCCAGAGAGGTGCTGCTTGCAGAATGTAGCCACAGTAATCTAAAGCAAGACAGTCAGCCTGAATAAATACACCCAGCTATATAAATGTCCATTCTGTAAATATGCCCCCCCCATGTGAGTCTTTACTGGCAAACGGGTTTAAAAAAAATTATATGTTAATAAATCTTAAGTAAAAATGGATGGTGTGAGGGAGCCGGAGAGGAGACTGTCCAATGGTTGAACTGCGGATTCTGGAAGATTCTGGGCTGACCCTGGAACAGTTGACCGATTCTTCACCCTTACACATCTGTGAGGAGTCATGGGATCATGGGAAACCATTAGAAGAGTCTACATGTGCTTTGGCGCATGACCTCAGCGCATACAGCAGGTGGTGTTGCAGGAATACGAGGCATCAGGGCCACTACTGTGTGATATTCAGTCTCGGTATGATTGTGGCAGGAGTCGTGCCTGCATAGCTGGCAGTAAATCAAAGCTGTTTAGGGTAGGTGTTGGCATCCATCAAGGGTGTGTCTCGTGTCCCCTCCTGTTTGTGATTTTCATGGACAGGATGTCAAGCTGTGATTGGAAGGCTGTCCAGTATAGGGGGCTAGAAGTGACATCCCTGCTATTTGCAGACGATGTCATGCTTCCAGCCTCATCCAATCAGGACCGCCGGTATGCACTTCAGCAATTTGATGCCGAGTGTGAAGCTGCGGGGATGAGAATTAGCATATTCGAATCCGATGTCATGGTACTCTCTTGGAAAAGAGTCTTTCAGGTGAGAGAGGAGAGACTGCCCTTAGTCAAGGAGTTTCAATACTTCTGGATCTGGTTTATGAGGGATGTAAGGCTTCGTGCCTGTAGTTTACAGGTAATGACGTTGTCTGTGCTGGATAAAGTGGAGTTTAAGTCATAAGACAAGAGTCTCAGTTTAGCGGTCAATCCATGTCCCTGTCCTCACCTATGGTAATAAGCTGTGTGTAATGACCGTAAGAACAAGGTCATGAGCTCAAGCAGCTGAAATGATGTTTCTCTGGAGGGCTACCAGACTTGCTCTCCGTGACAGCATCAGGAGTTAGGAGATGCAGAGGGCACTCGGAAACCAACTGCAGCTCTTTCGGCCAGCTGAAGTGGTTAGGGCATCTTATAAGAATGCCACTTGGGCATCCCAGAGGAGCTGTTTCATAGCTCATTGGGTGGAGCCCCTGGGGGAGATTCAGGATACGCTGCAGGGACTGGATCTCTCAGCTGGCTGACGAACGTCTAGGGATGTCGGAGAATGAGCTAGGGTCATGGAAAACGAGGTCTGGTGTGAAGTGCTCACTATGCTGTCAGGAAGGGAAATGAACTAATGAGTGAGTGAGTGAGAGTAAATGAATGAACGAGTGAATGAATGGACGAATGAGTAAATGTGTGACTGAATGAACGGCGGAATGAATGAGTGAACTATATATGAATTTTACAGAGTCATAAATGATTATGGAGTTAATAATAATGCTCACCCACGGTACCGCAGCTTCATGTCCGCCTTCAGCTCCTGAGATGTCCCAAGATTCTTCCGGAAAGGTGCTCTCCAGTCTGAGATCTCCTTTACCAATTACCCTGCATCTCCCCAGCCTGCCATAGCATCTCGGTGCAGCAGTAAAGAGGGACTCGTTCAGTCAGCAGACTGTGGCTTCCTGTTGGGAAAGCGGACCTCACTTCCTCTAGATCTCCCAGCGTGCTTCATCTGACAGTTTGCGAGGTGTAGTTCTGGCCCGTATGGTCCGCTCCAGCGTCCGTATGCTCCCGTACCTCTGGAGTGCAAAGGCTGCCAGATCATTTGAGGCCAATGAACTTCTAGCATTAATAAAGGTGGACTGACCTTGAGTGCTTGTCTTGTTTACAGAAGCATCTGCAACTTTTGGCTCTCAGATCGAGTAGCGGAAACACCCTGTACATGTACAGCTGTCAAGTAGGATCTGTAGCAGCTCTCTTGAAAATATTCACTCGGTTTGCTATGTAATTAATATAAGTAGGCGTGTTTGTAATTCGTAGTTAAGGTATAGAACAGATCAGTTGTTCCTGGAGTTTTCTATCCCAGGCTTCTAGAAGGCATGCTTGTTGAATCTCACTGTTGGTTGATGGTACAGATATCTGCTTGCTATTCTGAGAAAGACACATTTATGTGCTTTGGATGTTCCATCTTCTTTTATTGTTGATGAAAAGCTGATCCTGCAGGTAAGATTATTATTATATGTGACACATTAAAAACACAGTCACTTTTGCATAGGAGGAAGCCGAGGTGTGTTTTGTGGGAAAATGTGCAGCCTTCATTTCCTGTACCTGTAATATTACAATAAAGGAAAAGTGACATCATTTTGAGGATCTCCCCAAAGACCATTTTGAACAGGAAGAAAATACAGTTTTAAAAAGAGTCAGGTGATGCTGTAACGCCATAGCTGGTGAGACCCTACTAGGGAAAGGTTTTGAAGTAGATTTGACCGATTTGTGTTAAAATAGAGATAAAGTCATATTCTCTTCTGTTCAGGTCCTCAGAAATCTGTTGAGATCTGCTGCAAAGTGAGGATGACCTGTCCAAAGGGCCTTCACAACGATTCCACCCCAGTTCTGCGATTGGGAAATTTCTGTACTGGGGCTTGTGTGACAGTGGGCCCATCACTTCCATCTCAGAAGGCCGTGATCCACATCAATTTTGGGAGTGCTTTCTCATCGATTTTCAGTCTGCCTAATCAATATGGTCTTACAAAATTGTTTCAGGTGGCTAAAATGCCGAGGTCGATTTAAAATCATGTGACTCTTCTGGGAGAAATACCCCAAAAAGGTTTTCTTCTGAATTGAAACCGTAAAAGTTTTCTGGAGAGAGTTATGCACGGCGCCGACATCTCTGGTGTTAATTCCCGCTTGAGGGAGCCTGGGAGATGAGTTCAGTCCAGCGGACAGATCAGGCTTGACTCCTTCTGCCGGGAGCGGTGACCCTGTCCATCCGCCCCCCACACACACACACGCCCCACGTCCTCCATCATGCCAACAAGTAGCTGCATTGATTTCTGTCACGGAACCTCGCTGGTGGAGTGGGGCAAACTCCCGGTGGGAGGGGGGAGAGTCTTGGCTTGCATTAATCTGGGGCATGAGGACCAGGTGGTTGTGAATCTTTAATACAAACCCACCTACCTGCTACCCCCCTTGACTTTCACTATCCCCCCCATCCACCCCGACACTTCCAGTCTACTGTAGCGTGCTGCACACTCGCGGCTGGATGAGGATGAGGGATCAGGTTGGTGTCTGTGACTCACCCGCAAGGAGAGAGTCATTTCTAGTGACTCACCGTTTCCCCGGCTGATGTCCACACTATCTGCCCCCCCACCCCGCCCCCCCACCCCGCCATGCCATTTTTGTAACTCGAGCTGGGACCCCTGCCAGAAGGAAGCCGGGCCACCGCAGCCCGCAGCTTGTCGTCTCCCGAGACGCCGTGGAATTACGCTAAGCACTTCACAGCTAGTGCTTCTTCCTCTGAACCCACATTAGACTTGAGCATTTCAGTAGCTGGTCAGAGATACTACAGCAAGGCTGCTTGTGAAAAAGAAACCTCAAGGGCCATTCTAGGATTTTTTTAAAGGTGGTGGTGATTGGCTAATCATATGGGTTGAATCAACAAATGACAGGAGAGGAACACTCGCCGTTCAACTGGAGCCATTGTCCTTGAGTCCCCGCCTCTATTTACACGTGTGAGAAACCTTCATGTCCTTACTCACGACATCATCATCGTTCCACCTTCGCTCTGTCTTTCATTGCCCTCCCCATCCCCTTAGTCATTTGTCCTCCAGCAACTCCAACAAGTTGTTGTGTTATTTCATTAGGAGATCCAGGCGTACTTATACCTTAACACTCTGCCCAGTGCACAAGAGGGTATGCATACAAAGGGTCCAACCTAATGACTGGCCAATAATATGCTTTGAATTGGCGAATAACCGAGAAAGGGGCACTCTGGGAGCCAATCAGCTTTCAGCTGGGGACAGTGCCCCTGAGGCCCCGCCTATGTACATGTCTCTGTATGCCAATAAATGTCACCTATGTCAAGTTGTGTCTGTATAGCAACCGAAATAATCTGAAGCTTCAGGCAGGGTTGTGTGCAGCATGCATAAACTGAGCAAAATCCCCAAATTAGGCTATCTCACTGCTCACCTTTCCTTAAATGGTCATTAGCATCCTTCAGCTCTCCGTGGATGGTCATCGTGTGCCAAAATCTGCATGCCCATGCTTCAGCTCTAGGCGTCTCGGAACTCCCCCGTGGCCCTTTACATCACCCCAGGTTATTTTTTACTTTGGCGTGTGCCGCTCCATTTACTGTTTTCCAGAAGCTTAATGAATACTTAGCCTTCATCGCCAGATGTCCTCCAATTACAGGAAGCCATTTCGATTATGGTGGACCACAGACTGACGAGGCTGTGAGTCTTCAGTGACGGTAAAGCTTACGAGTCACGCGAGCTCTGTGCAGGCAATACGCTTATGCGGTGCAGTGAGTGTGTGGTGAATCAGTGCTGGAACTTTGCGGGAATTAGGGTACAAATTCAGCTTTGCTGGGGTTGACAGTCACTCTCTTGGATTCATTTCGCCTACATTATACTGTCTATTTCCATGGTTACCTTGGGTATGGCGAAAAATTAGCAGATCAATTTAAAATGTGTTTTTGATTTACAAACAAAATTCAGGGCACCCCCCCCCCCAAACGTTATATAATTGCATAATCTTATGCATCCAGGGGCCCCTGCGAGGAGCTGAGCCCCCCGAATCTGCCAGGGTATCTGTGTCCTTACTGCGGCCTTACCCACGAAGTACTGCGTAGGTGTATTGAGGTAACATTTCAATGTGTCAAATGCGCATGACTGTTCTTAGGCTCCTAATGAGCCAGCAGATGATAATATGTTGGCTAGTCATTAGGGCATACCAAGCACTTGTTGTGTTCATCCCTACTTATCATTTAAAGCCACAAATGAGCGACACTGAAGACTCCCCATCCCTTGTTAGGAAGTACATAATTACATGTGATAGTAATAGGCTCTCTAATTCAGCTGCCTATTTATGATCACTTACCATAATTAATATTAAAATCATAAAGACTATACACCTAGTAATTATACGCATCTTAAAAAGAGGTCCATTACTTAGGCTTTCTTGTCAGCTGTTGATATGAGGCATTTTGATGCATAGTTCTCTAATCTGCAAGCGTTTATTTGGCTCACGAGAGTTTCCCTTAGACAAAAATGTTCTGAGAGCAGAATGAAAAATGATTGGTTTAGAGAGATAACCAATCAGATTGTAGAGGAGGTGGGACCTAGACATCTGATTCATTATCTCTCTGGACCAATCATTTTTCGTTGTGCCTTCAGAACATTTTTGCGCAAGTAAAACTCTCTAGAGCACTTTTCGTAGGGAAGACCGTCAGCACTGACAGTAAGCTTTGCCCTCATATAACATATGCAAAGAGAGAATCTCATTGTATTTGCCACCGGTACAATGACAAGAATGGCATTCATCTTCTAAGAGAGCATCTTGTACTACATACAGTTCCAATGCATTACTTTGACTCAAATATGGCCGCCTGAATAAAATGTAACATTGACTCACTCAATAGAAGCATTATCATGTAGCCTGTAAACTGGGAGTCAGAAAATCAGCTTTTCATGTTGTACAGGTGCTGTTTCCTGCCTCCTTGTGTGAGTCATACGCGTCGATGTTGGGTGCAGCCATCCGACGAGATGTCGGCCTTTTTTTTCTGGAAAGATTTCTCCTTCTGTCAACGTCCACAGAAAGCCAACTTTAACTTTTGACAGTTTGTCGCTGACATAACTGTCTTTTTGCTTTTCCTAGCCAATCGGAGTGAGGAGTAATGTTCTGGCTGACCGGAAACTCCTTCAGCAGCATTTAAAACTGTATCTCACCAACTGATTTATTCATTTACTCACGAAATGAAAAGCGCAAAGTAAAAGTCGATTTTTAGCATTTTCTATGTATATTTTATAATGTATCAAACTAAGTAATGCAAAACAAACTGAATTTCCATTAATTTTTTATGAATAATTTCCTGCCCCTCAACACCCTTGTCAGATACAGCTTCTTAAATTTCTCTTTCCATCTGAGGATGATTTTGTGGCTTCAACGTTTTCTCGCTAAAGCAGATTTAAAAAAAAAAAAATCCCATTTTTCTATGGAATATATTATGGAAATGCGGTGTCTGGGGGTCTTACCTGCAAATTTAATTCACAAATGACATCTTAGTCAAAATGAAGATGTCAGGATCCTGTGACTCATCTGGTCCACGCTCAGCCATAATTCTCCATTCAAGCCTCTATAAACTGGTTATCGTACCTCGGGGCCTTTGGTCTTTAGTTCTATGCTTTTAGAACACGTCACCAGATAAGAACTACTGGAGCCTTCAGATTGTTCAAGAGAAAGTATGTCCTTATGTTTTAGATATTTTTTTATGTATCATATCTCTGAGCACAGGGACAGATTAATGGGGAGGCTACCGTAGGCTTTAGCCTAGGGCCCGACAAACATTTGGCTCCACCCCCACCCCCCTGCCTCGGGAAAAAAACTGAACAGTTAGTTAAATCGACAACATCTGAGTCTCCACGTTGATGTCAGCCTAGGGCCCCCAGATAAGTTGATCCGCCCCTGTCTATGCGACATTTTCAGGTGTTTCCTGTGGTGAAAAGCAAAGAGTGCGCTCACTCTCTTGTGACTCTTGTGATTCATTTGTGCTGTACGCTGCATAGCATCCCTTCCTGTCTGAATGCAAATGTAGCCCGTGGAGGCCAAGAGTACAATGCCTTTGCTGCTGTGGGTGCCTTTGCTGCTGGTATCCTGTGGGTCAGGGTTTTGGGCACTCAACTTCAGCCAACACCTTGAACCAGGTCGGTCTAACCCGGCCCGGTGCTGATGGCAGTCCGGATGCAGATTTTCCAGGTCTGTAGGCAGAAGAACCTTCTGTTCATGGTCGAGGCTGCCAGAGACAAAACTGGGGAACCCCTCCACCTTTTATTCCTCGGCTATCCTCTGGTCCCATTGTATGTTCCCTTATATCCAAGGCCCAGCCCGTTCTTTGTCTCTTATTGGACCTATGATCACTTATATCCCTGGGTCTGTAAAGCGGGTCACTGGCACTGCCAGAAATCTCCCAGACAAAGAGGGAGACAGCTGGCTGGTCCTGTGTGCCAGGATACTCTGGCAGCCATTATCCAGGCCACATTTTTGAAGGCTGTGCTGCTGGGAAGCAATGCATACAGAGAGCATGATTTGGCATTTTGATTGGCCTAGAGCATAAACAGGCATTTTGATTGGCAAAGAGTGTGAGTAGACATTTTGATTGGCCGAGAGCATTACCTGCTGTTTTGATTGTCTACTGACTTAAACTCCCTCAACCCAATTTAAAAAAAAAAAAGCCCTTTCAGCATTTCAGCAAGTACAGGTAAGTGAGAAACATGATGGATGTGAAGGAAGAAAGTAACAGAACAGTGAGGGAGACTTGAGCTCCCTAAAGCTGAGTTCGTTGTAATATTGGGTTTTGACATCTTCATTGTGGAACTGGTTATCACAGGAGAATCGATGAAATGATCTTCACTTTGAACGTGGTTGACAGAAGAAATACCAAAAAACGTAGCCATAATTTTCAACCAGGGAATCCACTTTCACGAAGTGGTTGCCCAATTTTATATGAGGTCATTTCAAGAAAAGCATATATCGATATGACAGGACGGCATGATTTTCTGATTCATAAAATCAACAAATATTCAATTTTAGTTATAGTTTATGCTATCAGTTGATGTTAGCTGTTGATATTAGCCATCTATGTTAGTTGTTGATTTTGAGCCATCAATGTCACCTGTTGATGCTAGCAGTCGATGTTAGCCATTGATGGCAGCCATTGACGTTAGTTGATGTTAATCACTGATGTTAGCCACTGATGCTAGCTGTTAATCCTAGCAGTTGATGTTAGTGTTAGATTTTAGCCATTTATTTTAGCTGTTAATGTTAGCTATTGATGTCAGTTGATGTTCACCATTAATACTAGCTGTTGATGCTAGCTCTTGATGTTAGCCAATGATGGCAGTCGTTGATTTTAGCCATTGATGTTAGCTGTTGATGTTAGTCCATGATGCTAGCTGTTGATTCTAGGCATTGATGTTAGCAGTTGATTCTAATTTCTGACCCCATTTCTGTAATAAAAAGGAGAGAAGGTGTAAGTAGGTAAGTGCGACTTTGGTTGGGGTAATTTTTACATGTATTTCTGGCAGCGATTACCATGCATCCACTCCACATAAGCAGAATTATAATTAATCTAATCAGCATCTGATCCCTTTCCACACATACCTCCAATAAAAATAACACCATTGTTATGTTATTCTTCATTAATTTTCTGCAGATGGTGTTATGACAAGTCAGAACGGAGGAAGAAAATGTCAGACTCACAGAGACGTGGTTACAGGTCTATTCCCAAGTGCACACTCCATTCAGGCTCCTAATTAAATGTCAGCGTAACAGAGTTTTAAAAAAATGGAACGGGAAGTTTTCTCACATTTGAATGTCATCTGCTATGCTCGCCTATTTAAAATATATTAAAGTTAATCAGACCATGGGCCACATTTTGCTCCAGTTGCCAATTGGGCCACCCATGATCCAATCAGCTTGAGTCTATGTTGCTGGAGGGAAATACATTGGCCTTCTGATTGGTCGCTATTCTGAAGTTAGTTTCTCAAGGCTGATTAGACTGTTTTTTTTTCAGTACTGTAGCAAGATGCTGTAGTGTGGCTGTAGGAGGGATCTTGCTGCTGGTGGATTCGGAGGGCAGCCACTTGAGCGTAAGCTCATGAATGATGCAGAAGTTTCCTTTGTTACAAGGCAGTGACATGTTCTTTATGTGTATTTTTTCCCACAGACTGACTGGCATTTCATGAAGAATTGGGCTGGCTGCTGTCCTCCTCACCTTTTGCGTTCGGCTCCTTTGTAGCGGCTTTCAGACTCTGTCTTCCCTGCACTCTCTGTACTCTCAGCCAGAAATACGGAAGCATCCGGCTTCTCTTATGGGATTTAAGCTTTCAACCTGCTGGGCAGAATTTTAAAGTCCCCTAATCACTAGTCCTACATTAGATAAGTTAAAAAAAGAAACAAGTAAACTTCAGATTATCTCACCAAGGTTGCTCCAAACTGCGCGCTTATCTGTAGATGATTCTGATTCTTTATTTAGTTGTCTAGAGGCTTCGAAGACACTTTTATATGTATGAGAAATAGCTTAGAGGTTCAAACTGTGTGTGGGCTATTTATAGCCAAGTCAGAAGGAACCAAGAAGGGCAGGTTTATTGCAGATGGAGTAGATGGTAGCTGAAGCACATGACCTGAAGGACTCACCTGGTTAATAGAAGGAATTCCGCTCTCAGCCCACCCAGGCCTGCAAGCCCAGTTTGCTGCCGATAAGCCCAAGCATCTTGGCCCTCGGTAGCCTTCCTGACAGCTTTTTACCTGGCTTGCAGCGTCACCTCTAGAAGGTTTCCCCGGCCGGTCCGTGAGATGGACGAGATCTGGGCACCGTACCAAAGCTGCAAAGGGTCCGTGACCCTTACACTGTTCTGGGATTGGTGTAAACTTACTCCTTCCCACTGGCAGGACAAGATAAGCTGTGTAAGTGAGCACACACACACACATACACACACACACACACGCACACACCTGCAAATAGGCAAACACACACAATCAGCAACAGTCCCGGTGATTGTGGCCACCGCATACAGGCTCAGCTCGTGTGGGGGCCAAATGTGAAACCCCATGAGTCACTTGCAGAAGTCATACTGGTGTGACTCCTAGAGATGATTATGTTGCAAACAGAAAACCGTAAGTAATTTAGCTGATAGAGTCCAGATGTGCTGGTAGCGCATAGAAAAATACTCATCAACCACAGGCAACACAAAAGATGTTGTGACACACATGCACACACATATACATATATATCTACACACACACACACCTTTCCAAGGCTGCTTCTCAGGAGTTGCTTCAGAGAAGCACCAAGCCTCAGAGAACATGAGTGTGACATGCCCCCACCCCACTGCTGATAAGCTCTGATGCCGCATTTCCAGGCCACCGCTGAGCCATTTACCACCAGGCCACATCCTGTCTCTCGTGTCCCTCGAGAAGACCTCATAGGGAGACTTTGCTAGTAAATGAGTAACGAGTTGATTCTCAAGCTCTCCAAAAAAAGTCGTGCAGCCAAAGCACAGAGAAACACAAAAGAGCGTTAAGTATGGACTGTGCACTGATGAACTCTATTAAGTTTTAAGCATAAACCAATAACAAAGTTGACATTCTTATATTACTGTATTGTTAAACTCCAGCAAAATCATAATAAAAACATCACAACCAGTTTTCCTTTACCCTTCCTGTCAGTGGTTTATCTGAAGCAGGTAGTCAGTCTTGTAATGAAAATGAGAAAATGGTTATTTGTTATTTGACAGCCATTAATAAGGTAACATAAAATGGCACCGAAATTCCTGGAAATCCTTTGGACAGAATGGCTGTTTGCATGAGCTTTAAAAACACGAGACGTGAGATTGAGACATTTTTTATAGGTCTTCAGATATATATATAGGTAATGTTTATATATTTATACTTCTGGAACTGGTGTTCGAGACTCCATCCTGGCTCTGTATGTGAAGATTGCATGTTCTCTTCATGTTCTCTTCGTGTAATCGTGGCATTTGCTCTGAGTGTTCCAGTTTTCTCCCACAGTCCAAAAAATGGCAAGGTGAATTGGAGTTTCCAAACTACCATAGGTGTGAATGGTCTATGTGATTGGTGCCCCATCCTGGGTTGTTCCTGCCTTGTGCCCATAGCCTCTGGGATAGACTCCGGACCCCCAGCTATCCTGAATAGGACAAGTTGGTACAGAAGGTGGATAGATTGACTTCACTGGCTGTGATTTGATTTTATCTTTCGTTTTTATGAGAAAATTCAGACTTGCGCCCCAATATGGCGGAGTGAAGGAGCGGAGGATCTTTTGAGACTACATTTGTGGAAACTCCGGAGGTTCCTTGCTCTGAAAGAGAATGAGATGGTCAAGGCTTTTCTCCATGAAGACTTGGAGGTGATTGTTTTTTTTATGACAGATCCATCCTAAACAGCCGCTGTTCTGGGATGGCAGACCTATAAAATGATGGGATTAGGTTTGCACATCCATGTTTCACTCCTCGAAACAATGTGACACACAAAATGAGGTACCTCGTGTCAAAGACTGAAGCATGAACTGCATGAAATCCCATAGTGTCGTGTATAACTTTATAACAAGTGGTGGTGACTGGGGGGGTTCGAGGGGGTGCATAGCCATCTGTGTCCAGCCTGGACACAATAAGCAAATGGCTGCATCACTGGTCTTGAAGCTCTTGAACTCCAGAGGCTGTTTAATTTTAACTTTGTGATCTGTAAAAGTAGCCTCAGGGTGAAATTGCATGACTAAGTACTCAAACAGTAGGGTTGTCTCTTAGCGTTTTAGTGTAGGCTATGCAGACACCACACAACCACATGCATGCAACAAGGATTCACACAAGTACACACAGGCATGGCCACATCCACATGCACGCTAATGCACACACGCAACCACACATGCACACGTGTACCCAGACTCGAAATAAGCACCATGAGAGCATGATTAGACAAGCCTGTGTTTGTGCTTGGTTTACAGGCATCTAAAAATAGACATTGATGTGTAAAAATGTTTTTTTGAATGATTCACAGCACCGGTGCAGTGGAGCCCTGGTCCAGAAATCCATTTGAGATTGACTTTTGAAAAATAGATGGGGAGTGTGTGTGTATCACTCCTCTGTCACACATGCGGTCGTCTCTGAGCTCAACATCACTCCTGCTTCTAAGTGGCAGCTTGCCCTCTGGGACATGGGTGTGCTCAGTCACACAGCAGTCAGCCTTCCCATAATCACCGGCGCGATTTATGCAAATGCAGTGGTACGGTAAAGTGATTGTCCTTTCTGATTTTGTGTTTTTTTCAGCATGACTGCTTCAGGGTTCTGGGTAAAGGGCTTCATTTTCCACAAACTGCAGTGCCAATTCTGGATTTCCCACTGGCAACACACAATGCTTATTTAGTGATATCATTGCCATTATCGCTCAAAAGCACCAGGGAGAGCTCCACCCCCCTGACCAAGACACCCATCACCCCATTATGGAGGGTGAAAAGGCACAGATGATGTGCAAGGAGACTTCAGTCAAATCCTCTCACTACGAATGTCCAATAAAGGAAACACTTCCTTTTCTGTACTGGATTTTCTTTCCTGTAATGGGTATGATTGAATACTTCCCGTAAGAAGCTCATGGGATGGGGCTGGGGGGCGGGGGCAGGTGTGAGCCACAAATGACACTAGCAGTCACCCGTAGTCACCTGACCAAGCAGAATCCACCAATCAGATGGGCCATTTCAGGTCACATGTTTGAGTGGCCTCCTGTCCCTGTCAAATGCAATTTGATACAAATCATTCAAAGAAATACCCCCCCCCCACACACACACACTCTATGAAGAGAGCACTAAAAAAAATTTAAAATCAGGGTGTATAGGAGACACAAATTGGACATAAATTGTTCTTATTGAATGGCGGAAAGAAGTAATAAGGTAACAATGTCACATGATTGACCATCCATAAGAGCACTATTGTACAGTAATGTGATTCAAACTGCATTCTACTTTGTACTATATGACAGCCTCTCAAACATAAAGGTGCCTGAAGTTTGAAAGAAAACAAAAAAGTGTCTGTATGTCAACAATTTTTTTGCTTGCAACTCTATACCTTAATCATATCATTATCTATATCATTTATCCACTAACTAAACAAATTAATGGATTGAAATATAAAATTTAATATACTTAATCATTGGTACTGGATCTGTGGTAAAATATGATAAATACATTTGATTTTACTTCATCTTACCTCATCCTAACTGAGTTTATTATTCTGTCTGAGCACCTTTGCAAAGCCCGGTTCTTAAAGCTGTTTTTAGTGTGGTTAATTTTGGGTATTTCAGGTCATTAAAATTTCGAAGCTCGCTGAATGTTATACCCGCCAAGATATTCACAGTATATCCAGTTTCGCCTGATGAATATTTATGAGAGCAAACAGTGGAGAGAGAGATTAAATGAGAAAGGAGAGCCTTACTGTAAAAGATTACTAGCTGTGTGCACCCAGATGACCTTGGGGGGGAAGATTGGTTCATTGCAACAGATGTCAAGAGTGTGTCAAATTAACTTACAGTGTCTGAAAAAATCCTGCAATCTGCTTGAAGGTCTTTCATCTGTGTTCCTGCCGCAGGCAGCTCTGTCTTCATTTTAAACGTATATTTTTTTAGGATATTTTTTTAAACAAAACAAACAAAAAGTTAAAAAAGATGTAACCTTCGCCGTTCTCTTTTTCTTCTTCATTTTTGACCATGAATTTTCACTTGTGTGAAAGAATACTGATTTGTTGTTACATATGTGGGTGGGCGGTTCTGTTGCCTCACACCTCCAGGCTGGGGGTTCGAGTCCCACCTCTGCTCTGGAGTTTGCACCTCTGCATGTGGAGTTTGCACGTTCATGTTGTTTCATGTTGGTTTCTTCCAGTTGTGATGCTTTCCTCTCACACCCAAAGCATGCAGTTAGGGTTATTGGCATCTCTAAATTGCCTGTATCAGCTACATCCAGGGTGTACTTCAGCCTTATGCCATATGCTGCCTGGGATACTCTCAGGGAGATATATAGGGGCGGAGCCACGAGATCACTCGTTCCATTTGGAAGCTGATTGGCCCGTGGAATGCCCCCTCCTCTGTCACTCACTGATTCGAAACATGTCATTGGCTAATGATTAATTCAGCTCCTCTGTGTCTTTGATGAACTAGCATCCTTCCCAGGGTGTCCCCCTGTGCCTCGTGGGATCGCCTGCAGGTTCATAATAATGTTCTGGACAAGCAGATATGAATCCGAGAATCACCCCTGGATAGACTCCAGGCACCATGCGGCCCTGACCAGGATGCACGGTTAGAAGATGGATGTCATTACATATGTTTCTGAAAGCTGTTCTCATATTTGAGTGCATATTAATTTGCACAGAAGTCGTATTACCCCAGCTGCTTACCAGGAAACCATATAATATCGTTGGTCATACTCCTTTTGCAATACACACGAAAGTAGAGAATCATGCTGGTAATTGTCCTCTGTAATTGTCCTCTGTAATTGTCCTCTGTAATCATTATTGCATTGCTTTGGTGTATCCAGTTTGCAAAAGCATCAAAGCTATTTAATCCCAAGGAAAAAAATGTGTACTGTTACTTCATTGGTTTTAAATACTGAGGTTTGCAAATGTCCCTGTGATGGATGAGATAAGTAATATCCTCTCCGCATATGGAAGAGTGTGGATTGCCAGACATAGCACTTTGTTTATCGATGCACTGGGGGTAAGAGGGGGGTTTATGTCTTGAGAAATCTGTGAAGGCTTGAGTCATGCATGGCAGTCTATTCCATTAGAATGTGTACCCGACTGCTTCAGGGATAATTGGAGTTCAGCTGTTTATGCTCTGGTCTAGAAGCTTCCGTGAAGTGGATGCCTGCCTTCCCAGCTCCCTGGGGCTGTCTGTAGATGGGTGGAAGTATCAGATGCAGGACTGAAGCTCTCTCCTGCCTGGGAATGAAGTACAGAGCCATCCCTCAATGTGAAGGTGACAAGACTTCAGGCGGAGGGAGGAATGGTGACCTGCGTCAAGCAACGTCACCTGACAGAAGACTACCAGGCTTCCTTAGTCTGCCTCATCTGACCGCTTCGGTACCTTCTGGACAACCGCACACATTGTTAAAGTGACAAATTGTCAAGCTTTTTTTTTCCATCCTGAAGGAGTGAAACTGGAACAGGACAGACACATTGACAAAGCTGGCTAAGACAATCTGAGGCAATGTATTGGACAAAACCCGAAAGAGGAAGATCCATCGATGTCATTTCCTGTCTACCGTTCCATGGGCAGTCACTGGAGACATTCAATCTGCTAGAGCGATAACCTGTTAGCTGTTCGATCGCTGACAGTCTGAATTAATGCTACGCAAGCCTGCTGAAAGGGGTTCAAGAACAGCATTGTATGCTGTCCAACACGGAATTCCTACTGTATGAATGCGTGATGGCCGTCAGTCATTACCATCCACTGTGTGTGCATGTGTCAGCTTATAATAAGCAGCTGGGGAACCGGAGTCAGCTCCCTAATGAGGCTACACTGGCTAATGGCTGCCGAAGACAGGCCCCCCAACACGGGCCATGTTCCAGGGCCTCACATCCAATCGTAGACTTGGCTCTACAGTCGGTTACACCCAACATCATTATTACTCCTGTTAAAAGTTTTCCCCCACTGCACTCTCACATGCCAGCAGGCTGGGGGGGGAGAGAGAGAAGGGAAGGAGGAGGAAAGAAGTCAAAAAAGGGAAAAAAGCCAAGAAATTGGATTTATTTGCATATTTGCATATTAAATAGCCAGTGAGGTGGCACAGGATGGCTTCTGCAGCAGATGTTGATTTGCATATTTAACAGTGGGTAGGCGAGGTGGGTGGTCTCCAGGCCAGAGAGGTCCTGGGTCCTGTTGTGCTTGCAACCTTCTGGCCGTCGGAGGGGGTCTCGGCCGGGGTGAGTGGAGGAGAGACTCACAGAGTGACCGCTAATCGCTAACCCATCGGCTGCTGCTTCTGACAGTTTAGGCAAACGCAGTGTAGCTTCCTGAGCTCTGTGTGCATACTAGCACACACACTCGCATGCAGACACACACACGCCCTCATTAGTCATTTACCTCCCTGGAAGCTCCCGCAGCCAGCCTCCAGTACCCTGACAGGTGCCAACACTTAGCTAATGGAACCAGGATATGTGTTAACCCAACATCTACAAAGAGATTTTCAACCCAGAGGCAACAGCCTGTTTCAGGTCCAGTCAGCATCCTCCGCTGCTGGTCTCCATCCCGGCAACATCTGGAAACACCTGCAAAGGCCTGGACTCAAATCATAGACATGCAGATGCCCCCTGCCAATGCCCTTAGCGTTATGCACATCAGGATTCTTCCTGTTACTGAAGTACATGGTCTTCATAATTTACCCGAGAAGAATGACAGGTGGCGTAGTGGGAATCACAGCAGCTCCAGGAGTGTGCGTGTGCAGTTTGTGTGTTCTTTCTGTGTTTGTGCGGATATCCTCCTGCGTGACGTTTGGCCGAACTGCTAGCTCTGCGACGGACTTGCATCCTTTCAAGGGTGTCCCTCCACGCCCTGTGTCTCCTGGGTTTGGCTACAGGTTCAGAATAATATTCTGGATAAGCAGGTAAGGAAGATAGATGGAGCGAGTATGTCTTGAAAGAAGAAAAAGACATTTTTTCGTGTTGTACAAATTTCATTAAACATCAATGGTGTGCATGAATAAATGAAAAGCCGCGCAGGAATGGAATGAAGAGTATCTCCTGTTATTTGATGCTGATTTTTCCTGCTACATTATCCAGAACCTCTGATAAAAAAAAAAAAAAGCTAGTGATTTCAGATTCATTTCCAATATTGAACACAACCTTCCATTTACTCGTATCCCCTCGTGTTAATAATCAAACAAAGGCTTAGGGGGAACAGGGCTTCCCATGGACAGGATGTGGCACTGTCAGCCTCGCTGAAATGAATTCCTCACAGTTGATGTTGTAGTTTAGGCTGAACACCTAATGCATTATGCAGGCGTCGCTGAAGGATCCGTCTCGGCATGCTTTTCCGCATCGGCGAGCTTTAAGACCTAAATTTACATCGGCATGAAAGCGGGAAGCAGGACAGGCCCTGGGCTGCACAAGAACAATCCCAAAGAGACATCCTTTTACTCGACCCTGCCCTGTTTGACTTTTGATTAAAGCTTCTCGCCAAGCACAGGGTTCTTCGGTAGAGAGAGAAACCTCGCAGGGTGATGAGCTACCAGTTAGTGTTCTGAAGGCAGGCAGCGGGGCGGCGGCAATGAAAAATGCCTCTCACAGTTGACTTGATATAATCCCCTTCACCTGCTTTACACTGTTATTCACACACAGGGGCATCACTGCAGATCTTGGGTTCCACAACCCACTGCGATACTCCAAAGCCATATACATTCAAAACCCTTATATGAAGGTGCCTATTTACTTTGCACTTTGCCCACCTCTTCCCAACCTGCCGCTTTGAATCATGGTTAGGTTACAAAACATATATAAAATCTATGTAACGACAGTACAGTAGTTGTTATAAAGTATTGTTATGGGAAAAATAACAAAAAATATTGTACATGCACAGTACAGTTTGAGAACAGTACGAATGCAGTTCTCCCACCAACCAGTTCTAGCCGGCTTCTGAGTGAGGATACTGGCCAGACAATGCATTGGCAAACGGCACGGCGACACACACCACGATCGCGCTTATGTGCCAGACTGAAATTGTGCATTTTGGTTAGTTTCAAAGCAACTCTGTTTGTTGTGTGTGTGTGTGTGTGTGTGTGTGTGTGTATATATATATATATTACACACAGCCTTTGGTAAAAATTAAGAGAACACTCTATATTTTTAAACAAATCTGCATTTAAAAATCCTGGTTGAATCCTGGCTCTGCTGCTTCCAAGCTCAAAGTTTGTACCACAGTAGTACTCAAGAACAAGGTGAAGCAGGAGACACTGGGAACAACCAGAAACCAATCAGGTAAAGGGCGGAAGTTCTAATGGCAGAGATGACCGTTAACTTATCCGGCAGTTTCTCATGAATTGAAGGATGATATTAAGTGACCTTCAAAAGGAATGGGAAACGTTAAGTGCAGGTGTGAGGTGCACTGCTAGAACAGTGTCTGTGAGGCTCCTAGAAGCAGGACTGGAGACCCATAAAGCAAGGAAGAAGCCCTTCATTAATGAGAAGCAGGGAAGAACCAGGCTGAAGTTTGCAGGAAAATATATATTGTTAAGAGATGCACACCTATAAGTTGAGAAATGAACGAATGAACAAGAAATTGTGCTGTGAATGTGTGTGTATACAGACACACACACACACACACACACACACACGCATTCCCAGGGGCTCCGTAAAACAGGGAAAAGTTGGGGTGATTCCAAGGTCCTCTAAGTGACAGGGCCCCCCCTTGGGTTATGATCTGAATTTGGGGCCCAATATGATGTGCTTTCATAGGACCCAAAATCTCTACTGCCCCCCCTGGCCATTACCAGAATGCCATCCTGGGGTGGCCATTTGAGTATTTTGGGGGGCGGGGGGTGGGCACCAACTTGGGGTCCAGGAACGATTCTCTGCTGGTTGAGCAGACATTTCATTGGGGTGGGTGTTGCCGTGCCCCTGCTTCCCTGTGTCATGCAGCACTTATAGATACTGCGATGCACCTATAGGGGCAGTCAAAAGCCTACACACCCCTACTGAAAAGCAAGATAATGCCAAGAATACCTCGAGGTTATGTAAGGGCTGTATTATATTGTGAATGACGACAGAGATGGAGTGCTGTGACAAATGACCTGGCCCCCACAATCCCCCCCCCCACCTAAACCCTATCTATCGAGCTGATTTGGGATGAGTTGGATCGAAGAGTAAGAGAAAGGCTGTGCCTAGAACTTGTGGAACTTTCCAGGAGGCTACATCTGGGAGATGGTTGGAAGAATGCCAAGAGTCTGCAATGATGTCATCGAAACAAATGGGGGCTTAGAGTCTAAAATCTGAGAACATTTTGAGATGTTGGACGCTTTGTCGTTGTGATATTTGATATGTGTTACTTCATTGCCTTGAGGGCTTTTGCTATAAGGTGAATATTGTAACTAAAACAGAGACAAATGCATTAAAAGCAGGTGTGGCCAGACCTTTGACTGGTACTTCATATCTTTGCCTGTTGCTGTATAGACTCTCCTCTGGAGTGACACTGGGACCAGACTGGTGTGTTTTTTTCCCAGCTAATTAACTGAGTAATACTCCACTGAGGCAGCTCACAAAAACATACATATTACGAAACGAATTTTCAGACTTTTGTGGTCTAACATGACCACAATTGTTTAGATATATTGCTTCCTAGCATTATGAAGTTTGAATATGAATTGTTTTTTACTATTAAAAATTAAAGAAATGAATAACCCATGATCGAATTCCTCAGGGCCAGACCGATAAGGAGTCTGCCAGTTCTCTGGAAAATTCTCCGGTTTGTGTAGAACTCCCTAAGTGGCCTGCCTTGTTTATTATTTTTGTTTTTGATGTTATATATCGTGGAGCTTCCTACATTATATGCCAGTTTATAAGTAACATTTTCATCCCCAAAAAGGGCCTTTGTTCTGAGATTGCCAGCTGTTTGAGTGGCATTCACAAGCATCTGCAATATCATAGTGTAATATTATAATGCATTAAGGGCAGAACGGTGGCTCAGTGCGTGACGTTGCTGCTTCCCGCCTCCTGCCACTTAGAATCCCGCCTCCTGCCGTTTAGAATCCCGCCTCCTGCCACTTAGAATCCCACCTCCTACCGCTTAGAATCCCGCCTCCTGCCGCTTAGAATCCCGCCTCCTGCCGATTAGAATCCCGCCTCCTACCGCTTAGAATCCCACCTCCTGCCGCTTAGAATCCCGCCTCCTCGTACATAGAGTTTGCACATTGTCCTCCCCTCCCAGTACAAAGGTGTACAGTAAGGCTGCTACACTGGGACATTGCTAGGACTTTTTATGGGAGGTTGGGTGGCTTTAGCCCCCCCCCCCTAATATTTTGTTCAAAATAAATGTACACTAAGTAGTTTAGCTTTTTATAAATCTCTAGTGACGCCTCTGCTAGTCTCTAAACTGTGCACAGACTAAGAGTGAGTGTGTATTTGTGCGTCCTGGTCAGCGCGTCTCTCTGACGTGCGCCCTCTGCTGTCAGGAATGTGTTCGGGGGGGCCCCTGGATTAGCAGATGGAAGATAGATGGATAATGATACAGCAGTATTATCACTGCGACCCTGTGCTTGATAATTGATTATGGAAGATGGAGGGAGACACCTAACCAGGGATTCCAGGTCCCCTGACAAAATGTCACCTTGAGCCCCAAACTTGGGTTGACACTTTCAGTCAAAAGCCCCTATTGGGACCCCCTGAAGCTGCAGGGTATCCTTGTTCCTCTGACACTCCTGGAAGGAGATTATTATTGTCCATATAGTGTTCTACCTAGCCTTGTAAAAAAAAATCCCACAATGCATCTCTGTTTTGGCCTTTCAGCTGCACACTCTTCATTTTTGACACGGAACCCAGGAGACGGAGACTCAGATGGATGGAGTGCTCGCCCGGGCACACATCTCTACACATCACGTGCAGATCGCTGCAGAATGAACTTATTGTTGTGTTCATTCGGCTGGCGTCTTCCTGGCAACGGTGCGACTCTGGCAGGCGGATGGAAAGCAGGCAGGCTTCTGAACATCTCAACCCCGATCGCGCCAAGCGGATTCAGAAGCAGATGCCCGCACAGGTGGCTCATTCCGCATTCAGACGCCGCGTCCGTGGAAACGCCACCCCCCCCCTGCCCCCAGAGCATTTGGAAGCCAGACTCGAATCCCGGTCTCCCATTACACTAGACAAGCACCTGATGCCGGAACACTGGACCAGCTTCATTTCCGCCGCCGCTGCCATCACGACACGTTGCCATGAAACGTCTTCTCTCCCTTCACACGCCGTTACTGTCCTTCCGGAGCTTCCTGGCCCATGTGCTTCAGCCGAGCTTCCCGCACCCCAGACATGTTGGGCCCCATGACAGCATATCATATTGTGGCCCCCATCCCAGACAAATCTAAGTATGTTCCAAATTTTTTAGGGCCCCAGTCACTCAAGATCCACTGAAATCATCGTAATAACCCCCCTCCCACTCCCATGGTGGCCCTGAATACAATCAGTGCAGAATTGTGCTGGAAATTAGATTGACCATATTAACATTAGCAGTGCAGTACGTGAGTGTATGGATTTATCTGGCACCATCCACGTACGCAAGGTCAGAAACAGCTGGAGTATAAGAACAAAAGCCCTTTTCCCTCTCCCCCCCCCCTCCCCACGTAATGATTTATTTCGTTATTTTACTCAGCTACGGGACCATTTATTCCCTTAACAGCCCCTCAGCTCAATGGAATCTCTGCCTGGCCGACTGGTCCACCACGCTGCATCCCAGTTCATTGACTGATTGGTACGTATGCTCAGAACTGTGACTCGTCCAAAAGCAAAAATGGGGGGAGGTCTTTAGGACTGTCTTTTTCAAAGCACACATCCACTGTTGACACTGGGACACCAAAAGAAGAAAAAAAAAACTCCATCGAGAGGCCTGGCCTGGAAAAATAAATGAACAGAAAAATGAAGGCACAAGTTATGATGTCTTGCAGGCACTGGGGGAATGTCTGCCCGCGTCGCGCTGTGACACTGGGAGGGCAGCTGTTTCATTTACTTTTCCTAATATTCCCCCCACTACCACCACCTACACCCCCGCCATGGCCCCCAATCTTGAGAGGAGATGAATTTGCAGTGGGTCTCTGAGGTTTCTCTGTCTTTGGGGGGGGGGGGGGGGGTGGGGAGGCTGGTTCTTGCAAACTGCATCTGAATGAAGACAACGGCGCTTTGAGATGTGGGAGTCTGGTGAATATTGCGGCTCTGGGAGGCAAATGAAGCCCGGAGAGCGAGAGGAGAAACTGGGCCACAAATCTCAACATGGACAGGAATGAGTGCTGGACCTCTATGCTGCCCCCTGGAGGCTGGAGGCCGGAACATGCCCTAAATCAGAATTGCCATTTTAAATTTTACTAGATTTTATGGCTTCTTAGCAGCTGCTTCTGTCCACAGTGACTTGCTCGGTTCTTCAGTGTTACGGCCAGGTTCTGCCCCTGTGTGTTTACGCTTCCTGTCATGTACTCTCTCTCTGCGCACAACAATTAAATTTATATTCCTGATATCTTCCGAAATGCCGCCATGTGAATCAAACGTGCTCTGACTTTCGTCCTACATTTAAATATTATTCCTTCGAAGAAGCTGACTGCTGCCTGACCTTGTTGCACCTTTCTGGTGCCGCTTTCTTTGAATTTCATTATTAAAAGCTCCCCGTCTCTGTACTATTCCACCTGAGCTCAGCCACGGAGAATCCTGATCTTAAATCTTTACGGGACGCCCCCAACTCAAAGACCGGCATAAAGTCTCTCTGTTGAGCTCCCAAGCCTTGAGTATTGAGGGCACTGAAGTCCATTCTATTTCATTCTAGTGCATTCCAAATGCAGACCTCCTCCCCCCACCACCATGAATATTTCTCCCCATTCCTTCCAGAAGATGTTATGGGTCCATCCGGACCCCGACTTCAACACTCCGAAACAGCTTCTTTCTGACAGCGATAAGATGCTATACACAAACTGATTCTAACTCTAGTCGTATTTATCACTGTTTTTTTTTATTAATCACAGCCACTTTAACCTCAGACCCCTGTTGTCCTACCTGAATTTTATTATATATTGTATGCATATCGTACATTGCTTATATATTGTATAAATCCATCCATCCATTTTCCAAGCCGCTTATCCTACTGGGTCGCGGGGGGTCTGGAGCCTATCCCGGAAGCAATGGGCACGAGGCAGGGAACAACCCAGGATGGGGGGCCAGCCCATCACAGAGCACACTCACACACCATTCACTCACACATGCATTCCTACGGGCAATTTAGCAAGTCCAATTAGCCTCAGCATGTTTTTGGACTGTGGGGGGAAACCGGAGTACCCGGAGGAAACCCCACAACGACATGGGGAGAACATGCAAACTCCACACACATGTGACCCAGGCGGAGACTCGAACCCGGGTCCCAGAGGTGTGAGGCAACAGTGCTAACCACTGCACCACCATGCCTTGCACCCATCCATAGCTTCTGGGATAAACTCCAGATGCATTCAACCCTGCATAGGACAATTGGGAATGGAAGATGGATGGATGGATGGATGGATATTGCATGTTATTTTGCTCACTATTCTGTTACTGTTTATTGTTCTTCGTTATGTTGTTTAAGTCTGCAGGGAGGTGCACAATAAGCAATTATTTCATTCTGCTCATCCTGTTACACATGACAAAAAAGCGTTCGTACCCTTGGATCCGACTTCTTGACGTTTTTTCCCTTTGCTTTGATTTCGCCTTTGTCATTCTGTGACGTGCCTGGGATGTGTTTACATACTCAAAACTCATATCTGATGTGTAACTCATGCTAATTCTGATTTCTGGTGTTTTCACTGCTTACGGATGTCCTTAAATTACAGCTCCAGGTGCCACCTCAGATAACCTCATTAACGAATCTCTTTACGGCTGGATGTTTATGACTGTCTGTCCTGTGAACACTACGTTCTCACAAAGGGCGCAGTGCAGAGGCGAACAGACAATTGCACCTTCCAGTAGTTCCCGGCAGAGCTGACGCCTGGAGCAGAGGTTAGACAACGTTATGATCCGCGGAGTTTTCCTTAGCTAGTATTGGCCGCAAATTACCGTATGATTAGACACTCCGGTCTTATCTCGACCGCCTCATTGGTGACCCAGTGATACAGTTATACCTCAGTCACGCGGTTTCCCGAGGGAACCATCAATCTTTGTCTAATAAGACACATTATAGTTCCGTCCCAGGAATGCGGTTGCATAGCAACACAGCCAGTTTCTTCCTCTTTTTTGGTGGAGTCGGGGAATTGTTCTCTTGATTTCAGACACCACTTATTGTGCAACCCTTTTCCCTGTAGCTGACAGTAAATGCATTTACGACTGCCCCACCCTGCAAGATCAGACCTTTACCTCAGGTCTTGTTTTGGTTTGATCTTCATTACAGGTGCTTCGATTTTCCACGTAAGTGCCAAGAAAGGCAGCCTATCAGTTAAATTTGGAATAACCAACGTTTTAAATATAATTTAATGATGTAGGACTGGTTCCCTGTTATGAACTGTCATTGCATTAGGGTAACTTGCTTTAATGTTTTACTGGGTTTGTAGAACGGATCCATTATTGACATGGGGAATGAAAAAAGCATTTGCTACTAGATACATATACGATGACTTTCGTGGCTAGAAAGGAAGATAGAACTGAACAGTGGCTGACAGCTATTGATTACAAAATGTCTGAAATTCACAAAAATACTACTGGTCTGATTTTAGGTTGTTTATACACTTCTAACGTGATATTACATGTGTGTGTGTGTGTGTGTGTGTGTGTGTGCGCGTGTGTGTGTGTGTGTGTGTGTGTGTGTGTGTGTGTGATAGAGAGATAGAGGTACAGAAATAGCGTGTGTTGCTTTTGAGTTTCGGTCTAGAGGTTTTCATCCATCAGTCCAAAGAGTGTTTTATTTCAACACCTATGAAACATCGAGTCTTTGTCTCCCAACAATGAAAATGCAGAACTCTGCTGTAATATTCTCAGCTGGATTCAATTTCCAAAGAACTCTCAAGGACAGGAAAAGGCAGCCCCTTGCACTTGTGCAGATTTTCCCAAGCAGTGCAAACATTCATTTGATAAACTTCCTCCTAAATGGCACATTCTCTCTAACTTTTCTCTTTCGTCAGTTTTTTTGCTTTAAACTAATATATGAATGTTTTCCACATATCACCATTCTAAAAATCGTCGAAGATCTTTCAGGCAGTATTTCAGGTGCTGTCTAGCATTGTTCTTGAAGACCCTACAAAGCCATTTTCAGAGGTTAGGGATCGGCCTCTCTAATCTTAATAATCTCACACGCTGTGTTATTTCATCACAGAGAATAATAACAATTGTACTGGCTTCAAACAGAATATGATAGGGAGGTGTGTGGTTTCCATGACACTGTCAAATTTCCGCAGTCTAACATTGATGTTAAATTAAGCCTTTTCTTAATTCAATACTCTCCCCAAATATGTAGAATATCTGTTCTCGGTCTGACGGCTCACATTTCTAGCTAGCTGAATAAAGTGACGTTATATCAGAGCGTGTAGAAACGGCCCTGCAGTTCAGCAAGTAAAGTCTTGTGCTAATGGTACAAAGGTTAGGGGATCAAATCCCAGAGAATACACATCAATTATGACCCTTCCCTTTACTGTAAGGTGTTTTGCATACAAGTGTCAAATAAATGTCAATTTCCCATGTAGTTGGTCACCTCAGATGGTAAGGGCATAAAAATGTGTTTAAAACCCATAAATAAATGACTCTCGAAATATATATTTCCTGTACAGATTCATTTCTCCCAAGCCTCACTGTTTTCATTTGAAAACCTAAAGGAGTAGTCAAATACCGTACGAAGACCTAGTTCTTTCTGTACTGGCAACTTGAGATGCTGCTCACAGTTACCTTGTGCTGTCCAGGCGTTCAAAGAAGCTGCAGGTGAGTCTCTGATTTCAGTCCAAGTTGATGCCTTTCAGTGGACTGTATGAAACCTGCTAACTTTGTTTTAATGGGGTGATACTATGGTTTTAATATGCTGTAGCACCAGCAATGTTCTCTTGGCGCGTTCCTGTGCTAGAGATCTTGCCTCCAGAAAGCACAACATGGACGGAGAGAGTGCAAGTGATTCCCAGGGTTTGTGAGTACCGTCGAAGCACGACCTACGCCTCAGATTTCCCCGAAAGCATCAAACTGCATGAACAGGCCATCAAACAGGATGAATGGTCCCAGTAAAAGAAAAATAAAAGATCCACTCTGTGTTCGGCTGTCCGTGAGGCAGATATACGTTGTCAGATTTCTGGAATCTTCCGTCATTGTTATGTACATGGAATCACTTCTCCGGAGGGCTAAGCGAATGTAATTAGTAAGCTAATTAGACAGGCCTCCAACACCCCCCCTGTTTCACAGACTAATGGATCCCGCATAGAACAACACCCACCGAATATCTTCCTGTTGTACAAAGGCGGCGAACACCCATGGCTAATTCGCTGGAGTTACACTTGTAGCCTAAGTCTCTACAAGCTACTGATGGACTCTCAGACCTATTAGTGTCCAATGAAGCTACTGCATGATGCCTTTACAGTGACGGCGGTGGGATGCAAAGTCCACAGTAAATCTCCACATTTCTCTCGAACACAGAGGCAGTATTATGCAGCAAGCGACTGGAGAGTTAAAGAGCAAGAGAAGGTACAAGATAAGATATACTTTATTAATCGCAGGGGGAAATCCTTTTGCTACAGCAGCGAAGGGAGCGCATGGATACAAATGCATATTGAATAATATCAAAACAAAGTGCAAAGACAATAAATACAGGCCATGTAAGGGTAGCTCAGTGGGTCGGCCCTTTGGGCCTGTTAAGGGAAGATCACTGGCTGAAATCCCATCTCCACAAGAACAGCCATGTTTCCCTTGGGCCCTTGAGCAAGGTCCTTAACCCCCCCCCCCCCCCCCCCCCCAAGAAAAAAATTTCACAGGCACGCCAGATAAATGGCCTGACCCTGCGTTCAAGCCCCAAGCTTCACTGTCGTCCGTGTATATATATATGTGTGTTTGTGTATGTCGCAAAGTAAATCATGATGGGATATGCGACAAGAAGCATGCCATTGTACCATTACTCGTGCAAAATACCCACTTATCCTATTCAGGGTTGTAGGGGGTCCAGAGCCCGCGGGCTACGGGCACAAGGCAGGGAAGAACAAATACCATACACACACAAATACCATACACACACAAATACCATACACACACAAATACCATACACACACAAATACCATACACACACACCCATACACACCGACAGGCAATTTGGTTAACTCCACTTAATCTCAGCATGCTTTTTGGACTGCGGGGAGGAGGAGAAGTGGAGTACCTGGAGGAAACCTCAGGAGGGAAACGGGGAGGAGACAAGCAAACTCCACACACATGGAGCCATGGTAGAGCCAGCGCTAACCACTGGGCCACCATCCCACTCCATGTAAAGCATTATTTTAATAATATTTTGCAAGGCCCTTGTTAGAATCCTCCACATAGCCATTACGGCTAACTAAATTAAGAACCCATTTATACTTTGGATGTAAGCTATTAGGTATAGCGGTCTTCTAATCAACTGGATAGTATAACAGTCTAACAATGATACAGTCCTAGCATTACAGGGGCGGCTTTCTCTGAGCTCCGCCGCTCCGCAATCCGTCGTACATCAAGATCGAGAAGCTGTGAGATCGCTCGGGTTTCCATGAGAGGGCAGAGTCGCATCCTCGCCTCGAAAAGCTGCAATCAGATGCCTCCAGGAAAGCACTGATAGAAATGGCACGGTGAGCTCCGACAGGGCCGCCGGGACGAGTTGATGTGGCTTCCCACGGCCCCTCAACAGCGAGCGGGCGGAATTAATCAGCGGCTTTGTGATCCGCCCCGCCTGTCTCCGATTACAAACCCGCTAAATCAGCGACAAGGTCCAACTAATAAATAAAGAGACAGCCGCGACAATCTGCAACGGAAATAAATGGCGGGTTGCATTTTTGGGGGGGGGGGGGTGGCTTCTCCGTCTCAAGAAAATAAAGTATGGCCGCGGGGGGGGGGGGGCGGGGGGGGGGTGCGGGTGAGGCCAAGCGATCAATATTTGTTCAGAGACATATTAAAATAAATCTCACGCCTCAGATCGAGATAAATCTCTCTTTGATGATGAATCCCTGCTCCCACATTTGCTGCATTTGGAAGATTTTTAATCTAAAAACCGCAACAAAAAAAAGTAACAATCCACCATTTCTCAGACAAGCGTCATGGGGTTAGCAGTTAGCAGTAGCTAATACCGCATGCGTCCCACTGTATTCTTGTGGAGATTTTCAGGGAATCATTGAATTTTAATTCCGAGCTTAATATGTCATAAATATGCATGGTAGAGAGATATACTTAGTGGCAGAGCTGGACTTTGATGCTCCTCAAAGTGCTCTGGATCTAGAAGGTTCCGAATGCGTCAGAATCGTTAATCTCCTTTGGTGTCCGGGCTCATTGTGTTCCTCGCATTAAAGTGGGCTCTCCCTTTCAGCCTTGCTTTCCGTTGTCGCAGTAAAGCGATCCCATAGGTGTCCCACCAGATCCTCACGTGATTTTTTTGTGGGTTCCATGGCAACCACATTATTAAGTATGTAGAGTTATGTGTGGTGACCCACGGAGGCCAAGGTTTTATTATCGGCACGGAATGGGGGAATGTTTGGAGGGGGTGAGCTGGTGTCACGTTTATCTACTCCCTCCCTTTGCTTAGGGCAGCGTAATAACATCGGGCCTTAGTGTGACAGCGCTTGGACAGGCGGAGATGCTGAAAAGCTGCCTTGAGGTTTGCGGGTTCAGACATATGTTAACCAACCGGCATCTATATGTAGATTCGGCGAGACAGGAAGGTGCTGCTGTAGCTTGGTTTTTCACCACAGCCTGATGGATCAGATAAGAAGGTCTCTGTAGTGTTCCGGCAGTTTGCCACCTCGGTTAATTTTGAGGTCACACTTCACAGACGTGGTTCTTTGTTGCTGATCATCGAAAAGGTTTTTCGGGCACGTCCAATCCCCTAGGGAGCAAAGTTATGGATTCTGCTATGGACCCTGGCCAATTTCTACCAAATCAGGCTTTAAAAATGTCCCTGGGGGGGTCCATGCCTCCACAGCTTGATGCCCATGTCCACTTGAATGTGACCTTTCACTTCCAAGCCTTGCTTTCTGACCTTTTCCATTCTATGAAGTGTGGAAAGATAGGAAATCTGAACTTTTCATAATCTCATTTAAGCACCTATAACCTCAGACTTTCTCTCCAGATGGGAGGACACTGCCTGCTTTCCACTGCAGCAGAGTATCTGTACATCTTGGCTGCCAGGCCTGTTTTTCACCATTTAGTGTTGAAATAGCAGTGATTATCAATTGTGTGATATTTCAGTGCTGTTTCTCTCATTCATTTACATGAACATTTTTTTTTCACACATAAAGTACACACTGAGCTGGCTGTTAGACCCAGACAAGGTTTTGTCTGTATATTGAGCATATTTGTAGAACGAGATCGATATTATACTACTGACAGAAAGGTACACATTTGCAAGGAGCAGCTAAATAACAATTTTGGTGACTGGTTCATCATTTGGGTGTATCTGCTTTTGTTGGTAATGTTTTTTTTAAGGATGAAACAAGCGGCCTTTGATTATTCATCTAAATTTTTTTTTTAGATTTATGAGCTGAAGGGGGGGGGGGGGCAGCATGGTGGTGCAGTGGTTGCCTCACACCTCTGGGACCCAGGTTCGAGTCTCCGCCTGGGTCACATGTGTGTGGAGTTTGCATGTCTCCCCATGTCGTCGTGGGGTTTCCTCTGGGTGCTCCGGTTTCCCCCCACAGTCCAAAAACATGCTGAGGCTGATTGGAGGTGCTAAATTGCCCGTAGGTGTGTGAGTGAATGGTGTGTGAGTGAATGGTGTGTGAGTGAATGGTGTGTGAGTGAAGTGTGAGTGTGCCCTGCGATGGGCTGGCCCCCCATCCTGGGTTGTTCCCTGCCTCGTGCCCATTGCTTCCAGGATAGGCTCCGGACCCCCTGCGACCCAGTAGGATAAGCGGTTTGGAAAATGGATGGATGGAGCTGAAGGGGGTTTTTTTTTTTGCTAAAGGAAAGTTCTACTGTGTTTTTTGTCCCTGTTGTGGCGAAACAGGAAGGGGGGTGGGATTAATCATGAGCTGTTAAACTGGTTGGCATTTCCGGAAGGGTCCCTACAGCCTGAGCAATGACCTGGAGCTCGTCGCCCATTGTCATTGTCCATGGGTACAGGAGCAGCACAGCCATCATGTATAGCCGGTTGAAAAGTCTGAATGTATCGCCAGTCAGTTGTTCATGGCTTCTATTCATACAATAACTGCAAACATACTGACTTACTACTCTGACAGCAGAACTCAGCAGACTGGAACACGGGCACAATGTTAACTGCGAATGAACTGCGATCAGAGTATGTCTGTGTTTTTCGGTTTGATCTCATTGGCCAAGTTGAGTCACATGTCACTGGCGGTTGCACAAAGAAATATTTCTTCCAGGCCAGCCTGGGTGAACTAAATCTGAGGCGTACTAAAGGCTTGATTAAAACATTCCGCATGCTCTGAAATGTCAGTGGACCATCTTTCCTCAGATAAGGAACCATGCTGTATGAGACAGTCCAGAAAACATCAGAAGTAAAAAGTGAGAGCAAAAGGGTATAAAATGGTGTTTTTGCTGGTCCCAATCCACCTATGTGCCACTGGCATCATGACGTACCAATATAAAGGACGGAACAGAATGAATTTGAAGGTTCCAGGTCTTACTACCTTCTGGCTGAGAGACATTGATGCACAAGGTATTTCATCATCTCTGACAGCTTCTCATTCTGATTAATCTGTCCGCTTTTTGACGTATTTCAGGTCCACAGCCTGGGAAGCGAGACGGCCATGGTCTCTGGCTGCAGTGCTCGCTAACGAGCCTAATTGCCCTAATTGTTAATTTAAGATGGATAACCCAGTGTCTCATCTGCACCATGGCATTCTGATCCGCTGCTTGGTTGGCACGAAAAGTGTGTGTGAGTGTGTGTACATACACGTGAGACAGAGAGTAAAAGTGATCTGGTGAACGCAAGTCCGGAAGGATCCGAAGGCAACCTCAATGATCAATCAATCTTCATGCCTCTGCACAGATGGGCATTCCTAAATCAAGGGACCACCAGTAGGTCTGGCTCGGCCTCACTGCGGGATTCTGAAGAGATCGGAAGCGGCAGCTCGTTGCAGGATCTCCGCAGAGACTTCAGCTGGATCCAGAGGCATGGGGAGATGTGGCTCTGTGGTGTGCGAGCAGACAGCAGTAGCACACCGGCGGGGATCCCTGTCACACAAAGCCGAGAACTGTCCTTCAACCACAACAGAAGGTCACCTCATGCGACAGAGTGGTGCTGCTCTGTTCCATAACACACAATGCGTCTGCCAGAACCCAAGCGGAGCAAGCACTGGAGATACGTCACGAGCAATGAAACGTTCAAAGAGGGCAGCGTGAGAATCAGAATCAGAATCCTTACTGCCACACAATCAAAGCAAGAGGAAATGCAGGTTGCTACTGTTGGAAGGTACCACCACAATAAAGACGTAACTAGCAAAATTATGGATTTGTGTTGCAATAAGATGTGTACCTGTAGTTGTAATCTAGGATTTTGGTGTTTTGGTCCAGAGAGGTTACCATAGTGTTCTGAGAGAGTGAGAACTGAAGCATTTTGCAGTAAAGGATTTGGTTGATTGTTTGCTGTTATGATTTTCAAACATAGCACATAATACAGACAGACAATAAATGAAAGATACGACATACATGACAGAGAAGAGTGAGTGAACTGTGTGTAATAAATACAGGACGGACACATGCACAATACAGCATACATACGGTATATCCATACATGTAATGCATGACATACAACATGTGCACAAGCATGAATGAAGTGATGCTGCTTTCGGGGGAAGGGATGGGGGGGGCATTTGGGGATGAGGGAGGGGAAGCATTTTGGTGGAAAGACAGCAGGTGGAAAATAAACATATAAAAAATAAAACTAGCAAGGAATGCCGGGGGGGGGGGGGGGGGGGGGTGGAGCATGGGGGCAAATTGCAGATGCCAGCTTTTATTTCCGGCAGGTAATGTTTCACATTCCGAAAGGATTTCACGTCAATGACTAAAGGCATGCAGGTTTGACTTAATGGGTTTTGAAAAGGAGTTTTATGGTGAGGAAGGATATTATACTAATTACTTGACAGGGTGCCTGACAAAGCAGCACCGTGGTCTGCCAGAGAGGGGCACCATTTACGGTGCAGGATCACCTCCAGGACATCTCCAGCTCCAGATGTTATTCTCCTCCCAAGTTCTCAGGCTGTGAAGTCTCCAGCGGGGTGTGTAGGTGCATTAATGAGTTCTGTGTGCGTATACCCCGTGACCTTTATACTGACGGGCTGTCTGTCTGCGCAGGGCTCCGAGACACACACACACACACACACACACACACACACACACAGCCAGGTCTCTGCCACTGCCCACAGCTGGAGGACACCCTAGCGGAGATGACATCATCTCCGTGTGACGCCCTCAAATTGCACAGTGGCTGGTAGCACATCCGAAGGGCACCGACTGGATCTAATAGTGCTCACGTCCATGAATGTTCTCCCGGGGGGGGGGGGGGGGGCGGCTCTTAATTTAACGATTAGATTCCAAAAAAGAGAAAATAACAGTACATACGCTATGTGCTTGAAGAAGAACCAGCAAACAAGTTATAGGACTGAGAAAAATGCGAATGCATGTTTTCAGTTGCACGATGGCCACATGCCCATGTGACTATTGCATGCAATAATTTAATAGACGCAGCAGCAGTTTCATCTTTTCCGGTCGCTTCCATGGACCCGCCCAGGTCCTACGGAGCCCCCTTCTTATCACCCGGGGGGCCGCGCCACAGGCCATCATGCGCGTAATGAGCTGCCCCGTTGTGAGGAAGGAGCCCTTCTGTTCCATTATCGCAGACCAAGGGCGGGAGGATGGGACCCGCGCGCGATCGCCTCCTCCAGGCCCTCGCGATGGGGACCAATCGTCAGGCACCTTGACGTGCTGATGGATGGACCGGAGCAGTTCCCGGGTCCAGGGACTCCCAGGCCAATTTGCGGGACATTCCTGCTGTTCAGCTGCTCATTTCAGGCCCCATGCATCAAGCCCAGCACACATACACACGCAGCCAACAGAGATGCAGGTACGCAGGTAGACGTGCGCAGACACACGTGTGCTCCTCGGCAGTGTGTGCGTGCTCTGTGCGCCGGCTGTGTGTGTGTCTCTGTGTGTGGATTAGGTTTATATTACATTGTGGGGACTACATGTGCCCACACAATGTGATAAAAACTAGTTTTTTTGACATTGTGGGGACCATTTTTCAGCTCCCCTACAAAGATCTGTGAATTAACTTCAATTCAATTCAATTTTATTTATATAGCACTTTTAACAACAGTCATTGTCACAAAGCACTTTACATTAAACCGGCCAGAACCCCACCAAGCAAGCCTGCATTGTTTGAATGCAATCAAACAGCTAAAAAGGCCAAAAGTCTTGTATTTAGTTTGGCTACTTATGGTTTAGGTTAGGGCTGGGTAGCGGTTAAGGTCATCATGTTGGAATTAGAGTTTTCCCCATAGAAATGAATGGAGAGTCCCCACAAAAATATAATTGCAAACCTGTGAGTGTGTGTCTGTGCGTGTGGAAGGGGGAGGCGGCTTTGGCAGCAGGGAAGGTGTTGTTCATCCGCATGTCTGTGATGTTTTGTTTTCATTTACTCGCCCACAAATGAAAACAAATAGCTGAGCCTCGTCTCCCGCAGGAATGTCTCTCTCGCGCTCCGCCCCTCTCTCCCCACTCCCCCCCACTGTCTCCCCCATAACTCTCTTCCTCCAACTGCCTCCCGCTGTGCTCTTGCCCTCCCATGGATCTACACTGTCAACACGACAGTAAGAGTCACATGCTCCGAGGGCAGCTGTGTGATTGGTCACCCCGTGTTGTGCCATTTCTTTTTTGAATTCATGGTCCTGGGCTAATAATGGAGTCACATTATTTAGGAGACACTGTTGAAATCGGGGCAAAATGGAACAATCACACACTGTCTTATTTAAAAAGGCCCGCTTACGGAAAAACGTATAAAGGAAATGGATTCTCTTAAATCACCTTTTATAAATAAAGAACAAAGTGATTGAACTGACGGAACTGTCCACATTTTTCAAAGCATTCCTACTGTTAGGAAAGTTGCACTTACAAAATTCCATCCATCCATCCATCCATCCATCAATTTTTCCAGTGCCTCATCATCCTTTGGCTCACATAAGAGTGGCCACCCCCCGCCGTGTTAGCAAGGGGGGGGGGGTGCTGTTGACACAAGACTGGGGGGGGGGGCAAGGCTGAGTTGACGGTGCCCCAGACCATAACTCATTCACGGGAAAGAGCGTCTCCCAGATGACACGGAGTGGAGGGAGCCTCGTCGATTTTTCAGCGGCTGCTTTCCGCGGATGCCTCCACTGCTCGACAACTGCCTCCCGAAATGGCTCCCTGTCGCTGGAGCGCTGAGACCCTCGCCTTCTGCCACACGTCATGTGACCCCCTGCAATACAGTAAATGGCAAGCCTGCAAACCGATCTCCTGAGGCTCATTACTCGGACAAAAATCCGGGCCTTCTTCACCATTGCCATGTCTGATGCAAATATGTGCACACCATTTACACGTGGCTTCCTGCTGTCATTTTAATATTTATATACCCCTGGCAGACACGCCCTCACATGTAAAGTTAGTTTATTAACATACCATGCCTATAGTCCATGTCTCTACCTTGTCAGTCTTCTTTAGCTCCATGCAATGTTTACTCTTTCCTTATAAGATACTTCATTGATCCACAGATGACATATTTTTCATATCAGCACCATCTTATCAACAAACGCCTGTCAGTATGAGCAAACTGCAACGCCGACGTACCCACCAAGAATGCTTTTAGTCATAGTGTTGTTTTTCTGCTATTTTTATTGCATTTGTATGTATTGGATTTTGCCAAAATGGCATGCGCAATGGTGGCCTCTAACAGCTATAGATAAATCGGCGAGGAAAAGAAAAAACATAATCCTTGTCATTCTGACTGCGGTGGATTAAAAAAAGCTGAAACAATGCTGTAGATAGTTAAAGAGCAGAGGCCACGGTCTGCTTTCCCCGCGGTGACGAGCTGACAGATCCGAAGCGCACACCCTGGTGGAAGCAGCCGGGTGAGCGTCCCCAGCCCGGGTTATTTTGGGCTGGATTTTTGTGCCTCTGATGCTGCGGGGGCACTTAGAAACGACGGCTCACAGCCGTGTGGCGGCAAGCCAACGCTGCCCTGGTGAGGCAGGTCTCACCGGCGTAATAATTACAGTCCCCGTGAAGTGTGAGGGAAAAATGGAGGAGTAAACAAACAGAGACATTAACATGTTCCGGAATATCACACCGACGACGCGCCTTGTACTGATCTCTAGGATCTTTTATTTTTCCCGCCTATGCAGAATCCTGCTGATTATTTCTGAGTCGTCTTTGTGTAAATGTCAAGAGGCTATTTGTGAGGAAGGTTATTTTCTCCCGTCCTTGTTCTTCACCCGAAGGTTTCTGTAAGGCCCTTATTTGCTCCATTTTGCAGTAAAAGGTGCCGCCGACTCGCAGGTTATTTTCGAGGTGTCACATTCAAAGTTTTGACTGCTTGTCTCTTTTGGTTTATCTACTGCCAGGTGGGTGCTGGGCGGGCGCCGCTCCTCTGCGCCGCTCCTTTCCCTCAGACCGGTGCTCCCGTGTCCCGCCAGCTTGTCCGTTACGTTTGGCATCACATCGCCCAGCAACGGCGCTCCCTCTAGCACTAGTAGTTGCAGAAATGTGGGCTTGCTCCAAGGAAACAGGCACATAGGAAAATAAAATACAAACAAGGCATGGCAGAGAGCGAGACTGTAGAAGCTGCTGTCTGTTCAGCACTGGCGTGAGCGAAGGCGGTTCCCTGGACGGGACTTTACCCCTAGCCCACAGTAACTCAGCTGAATCACTCAGAAAAACTTCCTGGGTTGGGCCTGTAACCTTGACAACCTGGGACTCTCGCAGCAGCCCTATCCTAAAGGATATGCCACAGGTGTCAGAGAGCTGCTGTCAATTTCTGGGAGACTCCCAGAATTTCTGGGGGAGGTGGAATGTCTGAGAGTGTCTGGGTGCCTGTTTGTCCGCCTGTGTATTCGGGTCTCTTATATGTGTAAATTCGTACTGCCCTGAGAGTCCCAGGCCAACAGCCACCAGTTAGCACCACTCAGTTTAATTAGCTTCATAGAGCAGTGGCAGGGTAGCCCGTTAACAGAGCTGCTTCTTATCTTCTTCACCTCGCCTTTACATCGTGCCTTCCTCAGCCTCCTACCCTCGTATGCAAAGTCTAGCAGAGACTTCCTATATGTTCGCACTTTCTATACAAATAAAGACACAAGCTGATGTGGCTTAAACTTTAGCGAGAGTGCCCTCAGGTGCGATACAGCTGGAGTCCGTTCTAGCATGAACTCCGTCATAACTTGTCACGCCATCATCTTCATAATAAGACATAATGAGACTGAAACATCCCCCGGAGGCAATTCCGACTTTCCAACCATGATTTACTTAGTGATGGAAATGCTGGTACTATGGTAATATGCCTCGGTTATAGCAGAGCTGTCCAGCTGTCCAAAAATGTGTTGAAAGCCAGTTGGAACTTCTGCTGCAATTCTGCAGGGACATTCGTGGTCTCAACAGTGGACAGAACGTGACGGTCGATTAATGCGAGACGGAGCCAAGGACAGGCGGCTGCACGTAATCCCTCCCGCTCCCCAGATGGCACCGCTGCCAATCAGCAGAACACAAACAGCTCTGGAAAACAAGTGCCGGCGGCCGGGACGTGGCCTTCACCTGCCCTTTGCTGGCGCGCCGGCGGACTGCAGAGCAAGGCGGGTGAACTTACGTGCCTCTTTAAGCCTTTCTGTCAGTGTCGAGTCACTGTGGGAGGTGGGCTCCATCGGGGACGGCGCACGCCGCGCATCGAGAGGTGTTCAGACTGCTCCGCAGCTCTGAGAACCCGCCAGGCGTCCCGCCAGAAAGGGAAGGCCTCGCAGAGACCCTCCCGCCTCCAAAATACATCCGTCTGTGTTCCTGCAGTTCTTGCCTGACTGAACAGTGTATTGGGCAGAATCTGAAGTCCACCGTAGAAGCTGGTGTTAATGAACTCGTCCACCATGTTCAGAAATTAACCTGAAGGTGGAGCTGAAGGTTGAATTCACACAGATTTGCAGAATGACTCTATGCCTCTATTCCCCTGCCGGTTATCATAATGGTTAGCTGAGGATAACACTTTTTCTAGCTTCATCTTTCCTGGCCACAGTTCATTGCACCCCGCGCTCGTCAGGAGGCTCCCCAGGGCCGATGGCTTGGCAGACCCCACCGAAAAGGCTCCGCTTTCAAACTGTTCCCAGAGTCAAGCAGCGGAGCCGCGTATCCAGCCGATTCAGCAGGACGTTCAAGGATGGCTTCTCTGGGCACGGATGAAAGGCTGGAGATGCCTTACGAGTATCTCCACTCCATTCCGTGTTCTCGTCCTCATGCCTCCGTGCGAATGAGTGCCGATATATCACTTTTAAAGGTCACCCAGAGTGTCAGTTACCTGCAGCTATCTCAAAGCTGGGGCTACAGAATGCACAGGTGCTGCATCTTAGTCTTATTTGTTTTTAGCCTCGACAAGGCTGCGAACCTCTTTGATATCCCACACCATGAACAATGGCCAGTAAATAAATATCTATCTGTGCCGAAAGCGCCTTCGGTCGCTCAGCAGCAGTGGGACCAGGCTACACCCAGGTAGTCTTTGGTCCACAGATGGCATCTTTTACACAGGGAGGGAAGCTTGAATGTGCATGAGGCATGTTCCACATCCGGGTCTCCAGGAGAAGAATGACCCACGTGTTACCAGGAGACATTACCAGGAGCGCAAAATGGCTTTGGGGTCGAGCATAACCTCCTTTTCTTCCAGCAAATTGCTCCGGTGACTGTGCTACACGTATGTGTGCAAAGGAAGCATCCAGAGGGCGTGGGCACCTTTCCAGAAAAAGCACTGTAGCTCTAAGATGATTAATAGAGTTCAGTGATATTATGGATGGGCACAGGGGTCCCATTTTAGCACCGTAAAATGAGCCCAGTATCCTCCACCTAGAATGTCAGGCTGTGGGTTTGAAGAATGCTGGTCACAGAGGAACTCGAGAGCAGACAAAGTTACCATCCCGTTCAGCTAGAGGCAAATTCTTCTCCTGCAAAACCACGGTTCGTACAGTAAAAGCGCGATAAGCACTGGGAAGAGGGTAATGCATTCGCCGTGCACGTAGCATACAGGTAGTTAACAGCAAAAGGTTAAGCCGGTCGACAGCGGGTCATTTTAAGACAATGTGAGATAAACTCTCCTATTGTTTCTGAACGTGTCGCGGGTTTTTTTTTCATGGTCGGCGGCTCCATCCCCAGCCTGTTACGGAAAGTGGCTGCAGCCAGGCCCAGCATACTGGGAAGTGACAGGGAGATTTCGGCGAGATAATGAAGCGGTCAGTCAGCCAGCCGGTTCCACCGGAGCTTTGGGTGGCCTCCAGGCCTCCTCGCTGACGTTTTCCGGGATAATGAGGCATCTCCGAAAGCTCGATGGCTGCACGTGGGCGTGTCTTGGACATGCCAGACTCTGCTACAACATACTCCCCCCTCCTCCCCCCAGCACACAGATTGCCAGTGCTCGTTTGCAAGCAGTGAAGTCTGTCCTCCACTGCCGGCTTATATATATAAAAAAAAATGCCAGACTTCAGTCCCTTATGAGAATCGCACGACTGTTTCCCAGCAATGCTGAGGCTGGCGACAGTAATTAGCTCGATCTGTTGAGACACGCAGGGGGTGGGGGAGAAAATGGCACTCCTCCTGACGTTTATGGTCTCTTATTGTCGTCCTTCGCTCCGGGTAGAGGTGCACGAGAAACGCTCGGCAGGGATCTCCAGGCGTTGTCAGATTTCGGCATCAGAGCTGCCGTATTATTGCTTTACTGCTGGGAGTCCATTTCCAACGAAAAGCTCCAGAACTCAGCTGCTCTAATTTGAATTCTGGTCCAAAATTGTCAGGCGTCAAATTTACCGCCGTGACTCCTACAGCGACTACAGGGATTACAATCGTATGCAAAGTAGATTAGGTACCAATAAATAGGATTCAGCTCAGTAGCTCAGCCCTGTCCTCTCACACCTCCAGGGTTTGAAACCAGCCCCAACTCTCTTGTTCATGGGGGGCTCCTCTGGGTACTTCGGTTTCCTCCCACAGTCCATAGATAGGGAGTATAGCTACTTCATTTATCGCCCTATGCTTCCTAGGACAGGCTACAGATTACAGTTGGATGACACATTTTTGGAAATGGATGGACGAACAGGAAATTTAATTGACATTACTGGGAGAACGACACAAAGATAACATATAAGGCGTATCTCAGATTCATGGCTCTCCGTGACTCTCATGAATAAATCTTTCTTTAACTGCCACACTGCATGCGAAAGTTTAATTGAAGACCTTCGATGGCTGTTTCCCGGGAGGACGACTCCGAGGACCTTTACACGCATGTGCTGCCTCACCGGCAAATACAAACGAGGCTGCCGTAAGCGTTACATCACATCCCAAATGCATCCCGGCAGTTAGGTAACGGGAATCGATATTACCAGCACACATTTCTTGATGTACACGAACTTATAGGTTGTTGTTTGAGGCCGACAAAATTCTGTGGTAGAAAAAAAAGCAGATGGCGGTCGTCAAGTGAACTTCCTACAGATGTCATATGATCAAACCCAGCGGCCATGCCTTTGAGAGGAGGAAGGATATTATTCCGCTCCCAGGTTCATTGGCTCGTTCTGGAGATATCACACAGCCAAACGACGGTCTGCGCACAACCAAGACAAACAGCCCGCAAAAGGCCAGATAAGTAGCATAATTCATCTCCGGTCCAAAGGACACAGAGCCTTAACGACTAGTTCCAGTGGCTGATTTTTATTTCTTTCCCTTTTTTCAGCTGTTATCACTGCAGGAAACCAGAAGCTGGTGAAGCTCGCCCCCACAAAAAAACAGTAGGGGTTTCAGGCCGTCATGTTGTCTGTACCAACACCAAACTGGCATTTGCATCCATCCAGTTACTCATTTGGAAAGGTACCCAAAGACACAATAACACTGGGTCAGTCCCCACGCACATCTCTCACGACTATATTGCCAAACTATCTCCCCTGCTTCCATAAAATGCTTTTTTGTGCAGTTCGGCCACATTTATGGGAAGTTTTCCCTGTTAAAAGCAGGCCAGCAGCTGTTAGCCAGCCTCTCATTATTAATGACATCATTTCCTCCATATTTTTGCCTTATATGATGGGGAAAATTGGTCCATTTTATTTCTGTGGAAGAACTTCCGCTCCAATAATCATTGGCACATAAAAATGTATTGCATTCTAACTATGCGCAAATTCACAGTATTGATTTTTTTCGCCGTCTGCCTCTCCAGCCCTCTTTCGCTCACTCTTTCATCTGCCTGTTCACCTTTTTTTCCCCCCAAAGCCTCTGTTTCGGTGCCAAACAGGACAGTTTGCCGTGCCCACGTAGGTCGGGACAGTGCTTGCCTGGTTCAGGAATACGGAATAGCCAGGTGGCCTAGATATGTGAGCATCATTTCCATGTCCAGCGTCTGTCCCTCTGCCCTTCTCCTCTGGGCAGAAACATTCTGTGCTTCCATTTCTGCTTCCTGTGCCTTCAATGTTTCACGCTGCGCATACTTTTTGTAAAATTGAGCCATCGGCAAAGCAAACCGCTTGGACTTTCCTGGAGGTGTTGATTGTTAAACAAATAAATGTCTGGTTGCTAGCTTTATTGGAGCGAGACCAATCGCTGTCACTCCTTACAAAACCTTCATATGATGGTGATGTATGAGATACAAGAGCATATCCCTTCCACTGCCTTATCTTTTTGCCTATTTATTTAAGGTACAAAGAATGTTGGGTGCTTTTCTTGGGGCAGTTCAGGTCACATGTGCCTGCATATTACAGCATACGGACCCTCCTAAGGCTGGAATATTGTGGCCACAGATCTGGTTTATTAATGATTATGGCACCTCCCCGTTCACTAGCGGCAAGGAGATCTGTTCCCTTTGCCCACCAGCAATGAAAGCCAGAGAAAAGCAACATGCAGCAGAGCAGTAGTGCATCACGCCGGCTCCAAAGCAGCCCCCCTTACCCACGGCACCGCTGTCACGTCAGCTGAGCACATCAGACAGAGTCTGGGGGCGATGGCCGTTCCCCGGGATAGACGGGGCACCATGCCGGGCTGACGGATAAGCGCTGACAACATCAGGAGAAGCTGACGCCAGAGGGCGGCTCCTGAGACCAACCCACTGGGTCTCATCCTGTGTCAGCTGCTTTCATCACCATCCACCAAAGCTGGAGCGAAGAAAACTGAATCACGTCATGGTATTGGCATCCTGTCCTCCTGTACCTCCCTTACAACTAACACTCCCCATGAGAAGGGGCTTGTGAGAGCAGCTGGCAGTGAGCCGTGCACTTGGACGGGCTTGCACTGCTATGCGTGGTCTGATTGATGGTAGCCTGTGATCTGAGCCCAATGCGGGTGTCACCTATGAATTGGCATCAGTGATCGTGGTCGTGGTTTTTGGTGAGGTGCCCTGATGCAGATCTACAAGGGCATGGGTCTGACAAGGAGGCATGATGGGCGACAGAGGCCTCATTACGGCAGGGCATGATGAAAGGAAGGACGATTGGAGCCGAAGGACGGCTCCAACAAAACAGGGCTTTATTTACAAAACGGAACTGAAAGGGAGAACCAGAAAATTAAGGACCACAAGGGGTCAAAACTAAACTGCCGAAACAGAAACTAAGGCAGGTAGCAACACCAGGACAAACAATACCCATGGTATGCAGGAACACAGACGGCTAACACAGACGGCTAACACAGACGGCTAACACAGACGGCTAACACAGACGGCTAACACAGACGGCTAACACAATGACCCACTGAGGAACAGAACAAGAGCAGGCACTTAAATACACCACTAACAAGACACAGCGCAGAACAGGTGAGAACCATAACCAAATTAACCAATCACTAAAGGCTAGGGGTAACAAGGAAGAGGTGAGATAAATAGCAATTAGCAAACACTAGAGACTAGGAAGCAGTAATAAACACAGAGGCCTTTTAACACTAAGAATGATCAAGGAACAAAAGTAAAACAGAACATATCAAGGCACGACCATAAACAAGAGCACAGAAACAAAGGCATATTAACAAAACCAGACACCAGAGGATAATATAAAACCAAAATAATAAACAAAAGGCAAGACTGGCCTCAGGCCAGCCATGAACTCATAACAGAAAGGATGTTTGTCAGGGAGCTGCACACTCAGCCCATTGAGGCACACAGCAGCCTGGTGAGCAGGGCAAACCCAGTAGGGGAAGCGCACTAGTGTAACACCAAAGGGAGTGGCCAGTGGGGACTGCTGACCATAGGGGGAAAAAGCACACAGGGCAGGGCCAAACGGGCACCAACGCTGAGAGACCGAGCCTCAAAACCAGTGCTGTTATGGGAATCATTGAGTCAACTAAATTGACAAAAGAACTCTTAAGTAAGAATAGAGGATGCAGTAAGACAATATGTAATATGAAGAAAATAATGGATAGATCTGAATGGAGGGAGTAACTGGACAATGTAAGAATCAAGGTATGAATACAGGCCACATCCTGGATTGATGGTCAAGAGGCAAGAAACCAGTGAGAATCACTGAACACACACCAGTCTGTCGTCCGTGGACAGTGTGTATCTTTAGCTCCTGGACACGTTCGGCATATTTTGTGCTGGTTGTTGGTTCAGTTCTCCCTTCAATCTGATGTTTTGTATACCACTATATATCTGGTCTCAGAGTAGGGTGGGGGTGGTTTTATTTAGTTGTTCTGGAGAGAGGAGCTGCATATCTGCCCTGCTGGGTGTTTTTATGGAAGAGGCAGCAGTACGTGTTGAGTAGTCATGAACCGAAGTTCAGGACTGAAGCTTTGTTGGCAGTTGAGGGCAGGCCTTTTGCTGCTTTCAAAGAGGCCCCAAGGTACATGCATTTCGGATCTTTCATTATTATTTATTTTTTTGTTCTCGCTTTATTTTGTTCACTCAGCTTAGGTTTCCGGATTCATGCTCGGCCTTGTTTGTGTAGGCCTTAATAAACACCGGATATTTTTGCATCGTAACTCTGTGACTGGTACCAGTACCACTGGGAAGCGACAAACCCTTCATGGTCAGAAGGACTCGGCAATGTGTTGGGGAGGTTTTCAGAAACTGTGCTTGTGCATCTTCCTCCTCCATTTTTCCTGGAGCAGTGGTTTCACCATAGGCTTCTGGGACGGTGATGGAGCAGCTCCCCGGGACTGTGGAGGGTGCTGTGCAGCTGGGGGAGGCTTTGATCTGCGCTGTTGCAAGCTCAAATATGATTTTTAGGCCTTGGATCAGGGAATTTAGAGGATTGCATGGTTTGTGAATTAATTTTACAATGTTTACATATTTAATTACTTATTAAGGACACCGTCAAACAAAGAGGAAAATGTATAAAACTAACCTTAACCATAACTCCTGAGCCCTGTCAGACCTGTAAAACTTACCCCCTATGTTTAGGGGCAGATGTCTTAGATAGCTCCCTACCCTTCTCATCCTAACATCTGCATAAATAAGGTGGCAGTCCCACTCCGATGCGCGTTTGATGAAAATAGAGCACAGCACCCCAATCTGTTTACCAGGACCTCATCTGGTGGATGAAGGGGGGGGCAGATGAGACATCCACACGAACATGGGGTACGACGCAGCTCCATGACAATTCTCAAAAGGAAGAGGACAGATAGTCAGGGGACTGGAACTGGGACCAGATGTCAGCGGTGTGCTCCTCCTGGGGCCCAGGTCTCCCCCACTGGGCTCCAAACTACCTCCATCTAATTTTTAGCAGCCCCTACCTCCCTCACTACAGTACTTGGCAACACAGCCAAACAGGAACAAGAGTAGAATGAGCTCATCTGGGATTCTGGTCTTTCTCAGTCAGTGCGGATTCAGCTGGTATCAGAGGAGAGCATCTGGCAACGGCACCTCCTGCAGCTCCACGCACCCCTGTCCTCTACACACAGGTACAGTACCTCCCCTCTCCCAAAAGGCAGCCGGTATCAGAGGACAGCATCTGGCAACGGCACCTCCTGCAGCTCCTCGCACCCCTGTCCTCTACACACAGGTACAGTACCTCCCCTCTCCCATAAGGCAGCCAGTATCAGAGGACAGCATCTGGCAACGGCACCTCCTGCAGCTCCACGCACCCCTGTCCTCTACACACAGGTACAGTACCTCCCCTCTCCCATAAGGCAGCCAGTATCAGAGGACAGCATCTGGCAACGGCACCTCCTGCAGCTCCTCGCACCCCTGTCCTCTACACACAGGTACAGTACCTCCCCTCTCCCATAAGGCAGCCAGTATCAGAGGACAGCATCTGGCAACGGCACCTCCTGCAGCTCCACGCACCCCTGTCCTCTACACACAGGTACAGTACCTCCCCTCTCCCAAAAGGCAGCCGGTATCAGAGGACAGCATCTGGCAACGGCACCTCCTGCAGCTCCTCGCACCCCTGTCCTCTACACACAGGTACAGTACCTCCCCTCTCCCATAAGGTAGCCGGTATCAGAGGAGAGCATCCAGCAACGGTACCTCCTGCAGCTCATCGCACCCCTGTCCTCTACACACAGGTACAGTACCTCCCCTCTCCCATAAGGCAGCCGGTATCAGAGGAGAGCATCCAGCAATGGTACCTCCTGCAACTCCTCGCACCCCTGTCCTCTACACACAGGTACAGTACCTCCCCTCTCCCATAAGGCAGCCGGTATCAGAGGAGAGCATCCAGCAATGGTACCTCCTGCAACTCCTCGCACCCCTGTCCTCTACACACAGGTACAGTACCCTCCCCTATCCCGAAAGGCAGCTGGTACAGCATTCAGGGAAAGCTGGAAAAATCATCTCATTATACAACGATGGTGCTGTAAAAATAACTGCTCAAAATTGTCTGAGCAAAAAGGCGAATGCTGTGCCTGGTTTTAGATTCGCTCTGCATTTCTAAGTTCGTCTGGCCCGAAGCCAAACTGTGACTGATTCTGAGCACGATGTTGATATGGCAGGTGTATGGGCTGGTGCTGAAACGCCCACTGCACTAAGACCCAGCGTCCTCCTCTCGATGTGTTGGCTGCCCCCCACCTCAAGACTGACCCCTTTGGCAGTCTATGTGGCGGGACCGGGGGGGGGGAGGGGAGGGACCCATACTCAAGCGTGGGCAGACTGCATGGCAGACACGGTGCATGAGCTCCGGCGGCGCATCCTCTGCAAGGTCACCTTAGGTCAATGGGATGAAGGAGGTGCAGGAGGCGAGGAAGAAAGAGGGAGAACCGGGTCCCTTGAGGCAGCATGTCCCCCTCCTTCATTCCAGTGACCTGTGGGGGGATGGGGAACGGTGACACATCAGCCACACAGCATCAACAAGGACACCATCCACACTCCAAGCTAAAGATTTAGTGACATTTAGTCTGCTCACTTACATATTTTATAGCTTCGAGCTTGACCCATTTAGGTACCTTCATGTCTCCCAGAAGCAACGCAGTCCCCCCTAAAAGGCACAACAGGCCCTGCAGCCAAGGACGTCAGTCTGGCAAACCTGTAAGAGTCAATGGACTTACTTCTGTTATTCTTTTGCTCTCAGCTCATAATAACATTTGAGAAATAGCGAGTAGAAACTAGCATAGAAATAGACATAGAAATTATAATGCATATAGATACAAAACCTGATCAGCATAAGTAGGATAGATAGATAGATAGATAGATAGATAGATAGATAGATAGACAGACAGACAGACAAAAGTATTGGGAAGCCCATATTAATTACATTAATAATTACAGTGTAATTATAAAAAAATATGTATGTAATTAATAATTATGCCCATTGCTGACATAGAGTACAGGTCTATAATTACGCACACAGCCATGCAGTATGCAGCGTTAAATGCCGGCTATATAGACAGGGACATGATCACCCAACATCAATACCCAACCTGAATGGCAGCAAATCCCACCAGCAACGTTCCAGCATCTGATGGAAAGCCCTCCCAGAAGAGTACAGGCTATTTATTACAGAAACTAAGGGTTAGCCAGCTTCATGCTAGTACCATTAAATTCAGAGTGAGATGTTGGACAGGCTGGTTTCCCAATACTGTTGTCCATATAACATAGATAGATAGATAGATAGATAGATAGATAGATAGATAGATAGATAGATAGATAGATAGATAGATAGATAGATAGATAGATAGATAGATAGATAGATAGATAGATAGAGGCAGGGAGAAAATTGCTGGTATCGTTACGAGGAGGGACACTACATTTCAGCTACTGGACCTAATAAATAAAGCCAAGGCATTGTACAGCTCATTTTGGATACAAACAGCTAAATACAAGTATTTTATGTGTGATTTTCTACCGAGGTTTGAAATGGCAGTGATCTTCTGTAGAGGGATCCTGGGAACCATTATGGCAAGGGGAGATAAAAAGCCCATAATATCCAGTGTACAGGATGAAATTATTGTCGGGTTCTCCATTTCTTATCTGTTGACTTGTGCACAGCATAGTGGTGCTTAAAAATGAATGCTGATATGTTCTTCAATAGCAAAGAAATAAATGCCTACTGAAAAATGAATTACCAGCAGTGTTCTGTGTGAATTTTAATTGTGCTGTTTTTTTCACTGAAAAGCTTAATAAAGATAAATGAAGAATTCTGCACTAGAACCAGGGTCAAGAACCAGTGGATAAATGATAAGCTATAGATGGTTAAATTTAAGTCTCCACTACAACTGTTTACCAAAGACTGTAAAGGGAAAGAATATGCAAAAGAGACTGAAGCGGTTCACCCAGCTGTCAATGAAGCAGCAGGTTTCTAAGGCGATAGAATGTGCAGTGAGGAACAGCGCACTGCGTCGGTGTGCTTGCTCTTTGTCGATTTTATCACAATTTCATCCCAGAGCCCCGTTTTCCTGGTCATTAAAACTTCTCGGCGATCTCCTCGGAGCTCGCTCCGCTTACGCGATGACACATCTGAACCAATCATGCTAATGTGGCTCTTAGCGTCGTTTTTTTTGCCCCAGAGTTTGATGTCAGAAAACTTCTGTACCTCTCAGAGTTTCTTGCCTCCACTTTTTTCCCGCTTTGTAATGGTTCTACCGCATTGGCTCCCTGCACCATGGGGTCCTTCTTTCATCTACGGTATTGGGTCTGCGATTATACAGCCTGTAATGCTTGACAGTGTGGTGAAAGGTCTTTCATATGAATTGTCTTTCATAAAATATTAGGTCCAATATTTGATGAGGCTAACATGAATAGCACAATGCTCAGTGTTTTTTTCTGGTCTTTCTTAATCGGCAGAAAGGGAACGTGACAGAAACTCTAAAGCAGAGAAAAGTGAAACTGAATTCAGTTACCTTTTAGCAAACGCGCCTTCGTCTCGAATATCTGTATAGTTTTAAGGCTTGAGCTTTGGCCCATTGCTCCTCTAAATCCTGTTTCTCTAGATTTCCTGGAATATTTAACCTGGTGCTGCTGAACCCATTTACGTGTCTCAGACAGAGGGCCTGAGGTTCCCCTGCAGAATATTTTGCTTTGGCTCATAAATTCATGGGCAGGAACGCGTCCTTAAACCATGGCAAGCCCAGTCCCATAATCGATAGTATAGAATTTCAGTGCTAGACAATGGAAGATCTTTGCCAAAAGTCTTTGCTTATAACTGATGAATATGTGATGCTTTATTTTCCCTACAATGAATGCAATTGCTATTCCTCTTGGTTTGCATCTTAGCTATTCTATTGCCATTCTTTTGAATATCTATTTTACTTTTTCTTGTTTTCCTTGAGGGACAGTTTTGAAAAGGATCCACATCTAAGCCTGTTACAACAGGCTAATTAGTCCATCTTCAGACAGCTTGTACTGCCCAGGGTCACCTACCCCAGGCAGTACTTGGTTCAAGATTCAGAGACTCACCACGCAGGATGCTAGTCCATCACAGTGCACACACACACAGTCGTACTCTGCGGGAGACTCTAAGGACGCCACTTAGCTTAACTCCGTGTCTTCGGGCATACAGTAAGCAGACCCATACAGCACAAGGAGAACATGCAAACACCACACAGATGGAGCAGAGGCACTCTTTGAACCCTTAGCCCTGGTGATGCGAAATACAAGCGTTACTCTGGGAACCACCCTGGACTAAGGAGTGCTGAAACAGTCAAAGCTGTGTTTGACCCTGTGCTGGTGATCAGAAGATGCCAGGTCAAGTCCTAGGTCCAGTAGACTGCTGCTGCCCTCGGGCCCCTAAGCAAGGCCCTTCGCTCCCAGCTCCAGGAGTGCTGCATGCTGGCTAACTTTGTGCCGTGGCCCCCTAGCTTGTTCTCAGTTGCATATATGTCTGTGTTTCTCATGGAGAACAAGATGAGGAAGGCAAAAAGATTGTTTCTCTGTGGGGAAGAAAGAGGTACCACAATTCCATAAATGATCCTTTCGCGAATAGGCAGCCTTTACTCCTCTCTTCCTGGTCACTTTTAAGGTTACATTTGAGGGCTGGTGTGTATGCAGGTTTTTGGGATAACCTTTGGGTCAGCTGGTCAAACCCAAGTGCCAGGACTGCAGAACCAGTACACACAATGGCCTCTTCTGGATAAGATTGCATAATCCTATTATAAAATATGGAGTGATGTATCAGACTAACATGTACACATACATCCAAACAAGAATCTCCAAACAAGTTAAGAAGAACATTCAGATATGTCTCCCAGTTACATACACAGCAGGGTACACTAACCTCAGTCACTCAACAAATCAGCATCTCAGTTTGGCTATATTTAGTTATCACATTATTTCTCACATGAATTTCTCCAACCAACACAAATAGTTTGTGAATATTTTCCTGTAGGAAAAGTCACTGTTTATTTTGATGAAACAAAGACTTTATTGTAAAATGTAACATGTCTGACTGGGACAATAGGAGTTCACAATATTGTAATCTAAGACACCCCCCCCCTCCTGCCCCCCCTGGCACCCGTCCACATTTCCACCCTTTCTGGCTTTATCTCATCATCACTTCATGTGTCATTGGGGCATGGGGGGGAGTTCAAATGAGGCTTTGTTTTTCACAACAACGTCAATGTAATCTGCTGGCACATCAGCAGACGCCTGGATTCCTTGTGTGATCAAGATATCTCGGGTGTCGAGGCCCCGTGGCAGGTTGCTCGCAGCCAGGGGGCGCTACACGCTAGCCAGGCCATCATGCCCAGTATGGGAATGAAGAGCAATAACTGGACACTCCTTGCAGTTACCACCACAAGAGCAGAATGCAAAACAAGTTGCTGTATTCTGAAGAGGGGCATATGCAGGGGCGGGGCCACGAGAGCACTGGCCCCAGCTGATTGGTGCCTAGGAGTATCCCCTCCTCTGTCACTCACTGATTCAAAACATATCATTGGTTACCAATAAGCTTGGCCCCTCTGTATGAATTATGGCCCCTCTTATACCCCTCACCATAAAAGTTCTCAGAATTGCCCCTGATTCTGACATGTCTCTTCTTACACATTTACTCCCAATAATGCTTATGAAATGCATTCATGCAATGCCCTCAGTCTCCCCTGGCCCAATCTCCACTACTGAACTCTGATATGTGCCCATATACTGTTAGTATGGATATGTTGGGCTTGAGTGTGGCTCAGCGAGTTAGGGACCTGTGCTTGTGATTGGAAGGTTGTTGGTTCAAATCTCAGGGTGGGCAGAGTAATGTCACCATTGGACCCTTAATGTCCAATTGCTCTAGAGGATGGGTAGGGAATCCTGATCCCAGAGTGCCAGTATCCATCCAGGGTTCCATCCTACCTGGTCTCTGATGGACCACACCTGATCTCAGGCAGATAGTAACTCATCAGGTAGGATGGAAAACCCACTCGATACTGGCACTCCAGGATCAGGACTGCCAGCCCCTGCTCTAAGGGTTTCTGACCTTGCTTTCTCAATTGTACATAACTTGGGTTAAAATAGAAAGGTGCTTTATACACTTATTTTCCATCTTGTCCTACTTTTTAATACAGATACAAATATTTAGAGAGTCTGGGGTCTATCTGCAGGATAAGCTATTTATCAGGGGGTTAAGGATCTTGCTCAATGGCCCAATAGAGATGTAACTTTCTGCCCCAGATGGGATTCAAACCAATGACCTTCCGATCAAAAGCACTGGGGCCTAGCTGACTGAGCCACACACCCACTCCCAAAAGCAGCTAAATAAAATGAAAAAAAAACGTATTTTCAGCCTTTGGAGTTGCACATTTCTTCCCCTGGAGATGTGCACCCGAACAGCAGACTCTCCCCCTGTTTGCTTGCTATGCTCAGCAGGTAGGGTCCTGCCTCCTCTCGTGTTGAGGCTCCCTTGGGAGGCCTGTGATGCTTGAGCACCGAACACGCCAACCCCCCTGAACACGCTGGGCAGCACCACACTCATCCTGAACATCCCATAACAATTCATTAAATGCATGTTAATGCGACACTCAGCTCCAAATATTTGCATATAACCTAAAATACGGCTTGGATTGTAAAAAAAAAACAAAAACATTTCTGTGTTGTTAACGAAGCCACATTAAATTCTCACATGGCTTTCTGTTGCTAGAAAATTGAACGCTGTGCTCTCTAATGAATCGATATTAAATATGACCTAATAATGCACTGCCACACAAGGGAAGGTCTTCTGTTGAATGCTTCTGTCGCTACCCTATTTCTACAAATATGAGCATAAAAGCATAAATATGAGTTACTGCCGCAGCCTTTTGTCAGAGCTCTCAGGATCTATATGGTCGTAACTGTGTCAAACAGGTCTTATCTCATCATCGGATCACGCGCTACAGGGCTGATTCTAGGATTTTTTTTAAGGTGGGGGAGGCGGCATAAGAGACCCCATAATTCATATAGCGGGGCCAACCTTATCATTAGCCAATGATATGTTTTGAAATGGTGATTGACAGGGCAGGGAGCATTCCAAAGTCCAATCAGCTTTCAACCCAACTCCTATGGCCCTCCCTTTGGATGTGCCCCTGATGCACTATAAAGTCAGACGTTGCTTTTTACACAGATTGTTATATGAAATGTTTATAACACATATACGTATTTATACATGGCTTCATTCATGAACGTTTATGTACTCTATATGAGATTCAATTCATAGTTTGCCGGGGTGATGTGAGGCAAGTGCTTGGCGACAGCTGAGTGTAATTGAGTTGCTGCATGTAATTGTGAAGGAGTGGCGTCTGCCTGCAAATGCTAATTTCTCCATTCCGCTAGTGTCGTGTGTTCTGCTTCTGCGGGGACTCTGGCTGATTAGGTCATGGAAGCCAGCTACTGATTCATGGGCCGACGGAGATTGAGTTCAGCCCGGGATCAAATCTGGAGCCCTCTCTCTCCCCCCCTGTCCGGCCCAACCGCACGAGTCACCCAAGCACCTCGGAGGGACTCGCGATCGCCAGTGCTTAGCGGCCACCCTGAACTATTTCATTACAACACGGAGTGACGGCGTGGCTAATATAACTGACTAGCTGAGTGAGTAACAGCGTGACAGTGAGGCGTAATTGCAGTACAGGCTGAAAGGCCAGGGCGTGCTTCTTCGTCTGAGTGGGTGACAAGTGGGTGACATTTACTCAGCTGCAGTGGCGTCCGGAGCACTGCCTATCAGCCCCGCAGCACGGCTCCGCTCGCGGCTCCGGTCCCCTGCATACCTGAGGCAGCAAAACGGAGGTCCCTACTGCCGGCAGAAACCGGTTGCCACAGCAACAGGGTTCAGAGGTGGAAAAGAGGCTGTCTGGCCCTAGGCAATTTTAATTGCAAATTCCCCCGGCCACGTCTGACTGAGAGAGATCTTTTTTGTAACTATTGTAATTCTAAATAACGACATTCATAAATCTGTGCGTGCCGCGCTGAGACTTTGGAGTGATATTAACAGGTGTTGGTTTCTCTGGTTGTGCTAAGTGGAAATTTAATGTAGCAAATTGTTGGGTTTGTAGGATATAATGTGTGTCTCTCATTTGCGTCAGCAGAGTTCTGGCCCAGCAGGGGCGACTCTAAGATTTTTTTTTTTTTATGGTGGGGGGTGGGCACAAGAAGAACCATAATCTATAAAGAGGAATTTGTACCTTATCATTAGCCAATGATGTGTTTTGGATCTGTGATTGACACTTCCGGAGCCATTCAGCTATCAGTGTCACTGTGGCCCCGCCTCTGTACATGCTCCCTGTGGCCCAGTTGCATTATACTAGGAGCGGAAGTGTGAAATAACATGTGGAAGACTCTGACAGTCCAGTAATTCCCAACCCTCACCCCCCACCCTCACATTTAATAGATCCCCTCCGGGCGTCCCTGCACTAACCAAATGACGCCGTAATCTTCCCAGTGAGCATTGCAGCTTGTCTTGAGTTCACTTCAATTCGATTTTTTCTGATATAGTGCTCCTCTAGATGTGGTTTCTGCAGAACGCCAAGTATAAGTGCTCCTTACGAGGCACATCTGTACAGCCAGAGCCATCTGAGAAGGTAGCATGCTAGCTGGAAATTACAGTGAAGAACGCCGGGCGAATGGGGAACCATCTCCAGATGATGAGTGTTCTGCTTGAGCTACAAGTTGACTTCAGGGTCCCAGTTAAAAACATGGAGTCAGATCACTGCATACGTTTCAACACCTGAAAGTCTCTTCTGATGAAGGATCCGGATAAGTGGAAAGAAAGTCTAATAATAATCCAGCCACAAGACAATTATTTAAAGCATGTTGAGTTTTCATGGAAATGTTTTTTTTTTTGCATTTTCACAGAATGACACTTTAATAAAGGCAGATTTTTTATGCATAAACATTGGAAGACAGAAGCATATTTATAGAAGGAAATGGATTGTTCTGTTATATATTACTTATTACCAGCTTTATGCACCATAAACCGTAGTCTGTAGGCTGTAGAACATGCCTCCATCGCAACAGCCAATAAGAACTGTCAGCATCAGCTGCTCTCATATCTCTTTTATAGTTTGACTACCACAATACATGAGTACGTGAGTTAGCTAGATATCTAGCAATCAACATTATGTCGTTAAAATTCGCTATATAAAGTAACGCCTGCAAACAACCATCATAAATACAAATAACTACAGAACGAGTGTAAATGCTAGTGAAACAGATCATAAAACATCTTTTCATGGTTAATTAGATGTGAAACGCTAACAGTAGACAGAGGAGAATGGGTGTATTCCATCTGTAGTAAACAGCCACAATAGTCACAATGTGGACATACATGGTTTTCATCGGACAGTGTCGATATATTACCGGCAGATGTATTACTTGGGGGCAGGTTAGATAATGAATATTACAAACTCTACAACCCTTGAGGGCGCAGAATATTTTGTGATTCAGCAAACCCACATGACGAGGGTAAAAAAAAACATATTGTGGCAAAAGATTGAGCCATATTAATAAATAATATGACAGCTCTTTTTAAATGAATGTTCCTATCCTCATTAACAGCCACTGTCGCTTAAACAGCAGCAGCAGCATAGCCAGGGAAGCCAGCGATTTACACGACACTCAGGGATACACGATAAACACCCTCACTGCTGGGGTAACCAGCTCTCACGCATCTGGCGTGACACTCAGCAAATATATATTACAGTAAATCAAAACACTCCTTACAAAATATCGTATTTTGTGCCATTTATTCCCCTTTTTTGTCTACACCCCGAATTTAAGACGACACACCTTCCTCAGACGTATTTTGAGGGGGGAAAAAAACACGCCTTATATTCGGTTCAACATGGTACGTCTTTGTACCAGCGCATTCTTGTTGTGTGATTATGAAGACGGTGCCCCGAGCCAACGAGCTGAAGCCCCTCTACGTTCTCCATGAACTGCTTTATCAGCAAGTGCCCACCATCTGTATAATATCATAACTAACATCAGAATAACAACATAAGGAAATGTGTTTACGAATGAATTCCACAGCATTGAGATTAAAGTCCCTTCCCCAAGGATCCCGCGTCATTTTATTACCGCAAGACATCAATAATTTCAGCCGATTCAGGAGTCTCAGACCTGTCTTGGGACCATTAAATGATTCTTCGAAAAGTAGCCATTACGTTCCTCAGAATCTCGCCCCTAATTCTTAACATTTATATTCAGTCCCTTGTGCAAAACTCTTCCTACCTGATCAATCAGTTGACCATGGGGTAGAATAACATAAGATAACAATGGATGCCTATCGCACAAATCTGATTGGATGTGCCAGTGAATTTTAAATGAAGCATCTGTGGCTTCGCGTCTTGGATTGATAGAGTGCTCACTAATTTTGCTTTAAGCATTTTCAGAACCAAGATCTGTTTGTTCATAAAGGTTAATTCTAGGATTGGGGCTGGGAAATCTGATCATAAATCAGCATAGGAACTTGCTAGTTTTAAAATGCTTATATTTCCAACTCTGTCTCATAATGCTTTCAGAACTTGGGTTGCGACCAATGGGTTGAAAATTGCTGGGATAGTAGGTTAGTTTAGAATAGGATAGGATTGGCCGGGGAATGTTAGGGCAGGTGTTATAGCCCTGTCTGACTGCATTTGATTGGTCTGTGCTCCTGTCCATCAACTGACTCATCCAATCAAATGGTGAAATGACAAAGGACTTTTCAGCCACCCACCAAAACTATCTAAAGGATGTAACAGCAGGATTGCGCACTAGGCGTCCTCTACAAACCTGGAATTTTTGAAATTCATTATTTTGTTCTTTAACTGATAGTTTGTCCGTGTTTTAGTGGAGCAATTCCGGTTAACCTTTCTGCTCTTCAGGTGGCTTGATCTGGTCCCCAACAGGTTCCCATTTCCTCTCCCTATCGCTCACAATCCATAAATAACGGTTCCTGCTCATGTCGAAAGCTGTACGTGGCCTTTCTGTGATGCCCAGCGTTGACTCGGAGATTCATTCAGCCTCTTGTTGCCTCAGTAATAGATAGAAGGCCTCTAAGTGCTTTAAATGATTTGCTGGGCATGTGTGGGTTTTCATCAGCACGCCAGGGCTTGAAACCTACAAATTTAAAGTGCCTTGACCTTTATAAACTGCAGCTTATTTGTTTAGCCTCTCAGTCACAGGTTATCCATTTACCGTAGTAGCACTGAATAACAGAACGGGAGGAAAAAAGAAGACGACCTTACCAGCATGTCCGCCTTTCCCGTGGCCGCACTGAATTCTAATTGTACTGGAACTTGTCTGGGCAGGACCTGGACACCGGACAAACACACAGCCTCTGCCAGAAGCTAGCGGTAGCCATCCCTGCTAATTCATCGCCCCCTCCCCCCTCCCCCGAAGCCATCTTTCCATAAAGCAGCTGAAGCCTGGGTTTTAAAAGCTTTCCAAAGGTCGCTGACTACAGAAGCTTGACCGCCTCCCATTTATAAAGCATGACAAAGCAAATTGTAAAGTAAAAACATTCATTAGGTGCTCGGCCAGAAGTATTTCATTTGTGCTTACTCCGCTGCATATTCTAAGGCTTGATACAGCTTTTTATAAGATGGGCAAAGCCATAAAGCATATTGCTGAATATATATTACCTGTACTTTCTCGTAATTGATATATAAGTTGCAAAATATTTAATTTTAGGCATTTAGGCTGTTTATATCCACCTTGACTCATTATTCCCGGTATTCTGTTGTGCGAAAATTGCTAAATATCAGAGGCCAGAAATAAAATCCATCCTGATTAATTAGAATCGGGTGATTGAATGACCGGGTAATACCTTCTGTCTTTGTACATGTCTCTTACAAAGACTATTAGCACTTTAGAGCGAACTCCAGTGGAGCGTAAAACCCGGCAATGGGATTTGCTCGACATTGTCAGCAATGACGTTCCAGTATCACGTCAAGTCTTAGCTATTTTTTTTTCCTTCTCTTGGTATTTTCTCGATACCGTTTGACAGCTGACCTTTTAAAGTGGACTTGCACACATATTATCACCGAGTGCCCTTTCATAAGCGCACGTTTTCAGAGTTGGCCGCAATTTTATAAAGAGAAATTTAACATTTGAGCCTGCGTGCCATAAGCATTTGTTAACATCCTGAATTGTTTTCCCTAGACGATCCCAGGTTTTTTATTGATGCACAAGTTAAACACTATTCCATTATGTATGTTTCTCTAGGTTGACGAGCCGAGTGACTGATTGATGCATTGATTTGTGGCTTAAATCTCAGTGTTCTACAAGCAAGGCTGCATGGATTTGTTGTCCCTGGCAAACTAGGTACCCTTTTATAATGCATTCCTATTCCGTGCATGTTTCGGGTGCGCTGGAACCTGCAATGTAATCTAAGGAGGATAAATGCCCCGAATCGCAGTATTGATTGATCATGACTGATGGACGCCAGTTCGATCGCCACCGCGAATCTGGCGCTGGAGTAGCTACACAGCGGCATCATGCTCTTGAATCTGCTCCCCGACGTTAGTCTAATAGAGAGCGGGGGCTTTTCAAGCGCCCGTGTGTCAACACACCTGACGCCTCAGATGGAAGCAGAAGAGTGGGAGCAGATGTCAGAGCAGACATCTGAATAGACTGGAACCGCTTAGATGCATTGACAGAACATACATAGATTAGCCATAATATTAAAACCTCCTGCCTGACATTATGTACATCCCCCTCGTGCTGCCAAAGCAGCTCTGATCCATCGAGACATGGACTCCACAAGACCTCTGAAGGCGTCCTGGGGTATCTGGCACCCAGACGTTACAGCACATTCTTTAAGTCCTGTATGTTTCAGTACTTCCCACAAATGGTTGATCATATTGAGATCTGGAAAATTTGGAGGCCAAGACAACACCTTCAACCTGTTTCATGTTCCTCAATCCATTCCTGAACTATTCTTGCAGTATGACAGGGCGCCTTATCCTGTTGAAAGAGGTCACTGACATTGGGGAATACAGTGGCCATGATGGGGTGTACTTGGTCTTAAACACTTTTTAGGTAGGTTGCATGTATCAAAGTAACATTCACATGACCTAAGGTTTCCCAACAGAACATTGCCGCACGCATCACACTGCCTCTGATGGCTTGCCTTCGTCCAATAGTACATCCTGGTGCCATCTCTTCCCCAGATAATTGACATATACGCATCCAGCCATCCACATGATGCTACAGAAAACATGGCTCCTTAGAGCAGGCTACCTTCTTCCATTGTTCCGTGGTCCAGCCCATTTTAGGTGCTTTCAGAGATTGACAGGGGTCAACATGGGCACTCTGACCAGTCTGCAGTACGGAGCCCTGAACACAGCAAGCTGAGATGCATTGTGTGTTCTGATGCCTTTCAATCATAGCCAGTAGTAACCTTTTCAGCAATTTATACTACATTAGCTCTCCTGTGGGATCAGACCAGACAGACTAGCCTTCGCTCTCCCCACGCAACAATGAGCCTTGGACACCCATGACCCTGCCACTGGTTCACCAGTTGGCCTTTCTTGGACCATTTTTGGTAGGTATTGACCACTGCATACTGGAAACCCCACAAGACCTGCCGTTTTAGAGATGCTCTGAGCCAGTTGTCTATCCATCGCAATTTGACCCATGTCAAAGTCGCTCAGATCCTTACACTTGCTAATTTTTCTGTTTCCAGCGCATCAGCCTCAAGAATTGAATGTTCCCTTGCATAAAATTTAATAGCACCGTTACAAAATAATCAATGTGTTTTAAAGTTATGCCTGATCAGTGTGCATTCACTGTGACATACTGTTTATTTCTGAGCCATTACTATAGAATCCTTTACAATTCTCCACTTTCCTTGACATTCTTTGCGCTGCATCTTTGCATCTATCTATCTATCTATCTATCTATCTATCTATCTATCTATCTATCTATCTATCTATCTATCTATCTATCTATCGTCTGTCTGTCTGTCTGTCTGTCTATCTATCTATGTTCAAGTGCACGGAGGATCGACTTTGTTCATGTTCCATGTTCCTGCCACCCCCCACTCACCTTTTCGGTTTCCCCTTGCTGTTGCAATTCAGCCTGCATTCATCAAAGGAGACACGAGCTACTGTTTTATTGGATGTTTCACTGCACCTCGGTGCTTAGGGGTCACATTCCTTCTCTCCTGTGCCCCCCCGATCACCGACGGTCCAGGGGTACAGATGGGTGACATTCACTGGTGATATCAGCAACAGACAACATCTGAATTCTGTATTTTTAGTTCTATCTATCTATCTATCTATCTATCTATCTATCTATCTATCTATCTATCTATCTATCTATCTATCTATCTATCTATTCATCCCCTCTACTGCTTGGACCCATGAAAGTCTTCCCCTTTTTCTGTCCTTTTTCTGTAGTTCCTGTCCTGCCCATAAAATTAATATAAATATTTAACTTAGAGGGTGCCACAGTCATTTCAATATTAGAGTCGATTCTCAAAATGACACTTTCAGGTCAATATTATCGATATTTCAGTGACGACCCACACTAATCCCGGGATGCTCTGTTTGCACACACTCAGAGCCCCCACCCCTGTTACTGCCCCCGGGCTGATTCCGATTCGCAGAATCGCACTGGTAACCAGGGCCTGGTCGCTGATGGATTGCCTATTGAGCCTGCAGCTTTTGGAGTGCAGAGGCAGGCTTTGTTTACGGACCGGTTTTTTGATGATACTGAAAGACTTTCATTTTTGTTTTTCTCCAGCGTCGGCTCAACGTGACCGATCTGATGCAATAACATCAGATTGCGGCTTATGTGACCTTCCGCTTATTGCTGCTCTGTGCAAACATTAAACCCTCTTCCGAGTTTAATAAACTTGTTAAAGCTTTTGTAAATTCCATTACCCACATGCAAATGTCATTTATAAACACATTATGCAGGACATGTTTATTCATGGTCAAACCCAAGGAATACTGTGTGAGACATCAAGAGAATTAACCCGGATGTACAAGAGCAGGAACCTGGTGTTTAGGCAGTGATATATAGGAAAATAGATCTTATTTTCAGTCACATTTGCTGACCCCTGCATTCATGTTCGAAGCTGGCAGGTTTCCGCTTCCGTTATACGTCTTGCTCTGTGGGGTGAAAAGGACAACTCAGTGTGAGGGCAACTTCGTCATAACACACAATTTCAACCTGTCACTCCACTTAGGTTATAACAGGGACACCCTGAGAGGAAATAGATTTTACCTGGTCCTGACAGAGAGGACAGCCTGTTTCGTTTTCATTGATTGCTGCCTTGAGGTTGGTTAGGTCTGCGGAGGTTAGACAGCAGTTTGGGAAGGTGGGTCGTGTTGCCCTATGTCAGTTGTTCATGGTAAAATATGTGAACAGCCACAAACTGATTTCAGCCTCTGTTTCCAGAATCAGAATCAACTTTATTTGTCATGTGCAACCCAAGCACGAGGAATTTGGTGCAGTCGGTCGCAATAAAATAAACTGCAAAAATGAAATACTTGCATAGAGTCTTCACACAGAGCTATAACCAACCAGCAACAAAGAGTATATTCATGTAAACAAGACAATAATAAGGCACAATGGAACTAACTACCTGGACAGTCCAGTGCAGAAAATACAATACAGATACAAAGTATTAAGCAAATGGCAAAAGAACGAGGAAAAAATGTTACGTTTTTTGGGGTCAAAATGAGTCCAAACAGTTTTAAACCTAATTTGGTTTTCTTTGCTGTCTCCAGCATGCCCGCATATCTCCGGGAAGGCGCAGATAGAGCATGGGTTCCCCATCATGCTTTACTGCTGGCTGGATCCTGTTCTGCACGTTGCGAGTGGCCCGGCACCAGGCAGGGGGGCCAGCACCACGTACCCTAGGATGCATCCCCCACCCTGAGTCTGGACAGCAGGCAGCCAGCAGGCAGCCAGCGCGCAGCCAGTATGTCAGGAGATATTTGACAACTTCAGAACTTCCTGTCACGAGCTGAGCATGGCACGGGATGCAGGATAGCCTGGCCGCTCTTGGCTCCATCGTTATTTTGGGCGCCCTTAGCGTCCTCGTTTGGGCCACCTCTCTTTTTCTGCCAGCTCCACAGATCCATTTGGTGACTATCTGCGGATATGCACTGACCCGTCCTTGTGGATGGACAGAATGTAGAAAATGTCTCAAGTGAGGACACACTCAGGCACAAGCCGATATGTCTATACAGTATTTTACAGTCTATCGTCAATGACATGCTCACCCCTACTTCCCCTGCTCACCTCTTCTTCCTCATATTCATCGTCCATTGGTATTCACTCAAGAATGAGCAGAGGTACATTGGAATGCTTCTTTTCACATATCCCATCATGCTCTTCTTTGAAACACACATGCATATAGATACAGTTGAGGGTGAAGCTTGGGGTCTGAGTGCAGGGTTAGCCATTGGTCTGGCACCCTGTGATGGAGGAGAGGGGGGGGGAGTTAAGGGCCTTGCTCAAGGGCCCAGCGGACATGTGACTAGCCTGCTGAGAACCATTCACCTTCCGATCACAGAGAAAGACAGAGAGGGTAACAGAGAAGGCTTAGTGAGGTACAAGTGCGACATTTTGCATAGTTTAGAGAGGTAGAGGCTCCTCCAATAGACTAGAATAGCAATAAAGGAGAACAAACAAATGTCACTCTATTTCCAATTACCATGGGCCATGCTTGGGATCACAGGCCCGCCCTCTTCTGTTATGTGGCCCCACATTAGCATTTCATCAGTACTGGCGGTCCAAGTTCTGTAAACGAGCTGACTATAAGAAGAATTTCCTTTATTTCCCATATAAATTTGTAGGCCGTGCAAAGACTTTCAATTATGTGGCGCAGAGGAAAACTAACCTCCATGGGGACTTGGTGTGAAGGGCCCAAAGGTCTTATTCTCGGCGTTTATGTTCCGTGATCAGGGCTCAGTGATAAAGTATCGCAGGACGTCCTCGGTTTTTGTCCGGGATGTGTCTCTCCGTGCAGGGAGAAGCCTGGAGCACTGCAGAAAGCCGAATGGAACTACCAGACACCGCTACCTAAATGATGTAAACTCCGACACATGCGCTGTTTAGGTTTCAGAAGGAAATGGGGGCTCGGTGGGTGGATGGAAAGAGAAGCTAGAGGAATACCGATGGTTTTTTTGGAAGCGAGTCTTATCGATGGGTCAGCGGCAGCTAGATCAGCACTCCTGTCAGCCCCGAACCTGCCTGCGGTACGGGAGGTGATGCATGGTAATCATGGGCTGGACACTCGCACTGCGGCCTAGCTGACCTTGAGCTGCCGGTAGCAGCAGCGCTAAATGCCAAGTGTCAACCTATTTATCTATCTATTTATCTCCCGGGTCCATTGATCACGGCGGCTGCCAGGGACGGAAAAGGCCCAGAAGGGCCACGCGAGTCTCTGCATACCTGCCATGCTTCTCCTGTACATCAGGCTGCTTCATTTCCACAAAAAACAGCAACAAAGGCAAATCAAGCTGCTGACTGCATCAAGATGCATCTGTGGAATTTTCCGGAATTTTGGCTCAGCGCAGTGGAAGGAGAAATACAGCTTCTAACATATCACACTCTGACCAGTACTTTAAGCAGTATAGTACAGTATAGTACTAGTATTGCTAAGATCTACTTTCATTTAAGTGACACCTGGGAATAAAACATCATAAATATTTTCTCATTTGTTAAATTAAAAAGAGGAAAATTAAAAAGGAAAAAATAAGAAAAAATATAAAGGTTCCACCTCCAAAGAATTTAGGGGGGATTAGGGTGTGTGGGTCGGCACTAATGGAGTAGTGAATGGATGGATGGATGGATGGATGGATGGATGGATGGATGGATGGATGGAACAATGGATGGAACAATGGATGGAACGATGGATGGATGGGTGGATGGCAAAATGTATCTCCCAAATATTATTTACCGGACACTGTTTTTTGTGTCATAATTCTGAGAATAAAACGTCAGTAAATAGCATTATATGAATATATGTCCATATTATACCAGTAGGCTATTAGTATAAAACTGACTGGATATGTGTAATAACGGTAGGATGTTGGGTGCATGTTGAAAGGCAGAAAAGAATCTAATGATTAGCTAATGACCTATTTCAGTCTCATTTGCATGCTCATTAGACTCTGATATCTTCTTAATTTGTATCCTATACAGTCAATCATAGCTAATTAGCAGATATAACACAACTGCGAATATATAAAACAATATTTTGCATGGCAAGCGTGCAAAGTGTTGCCCGCAAGGTTGCAGATCCAGCACCTGTGTCCCAGTGCTGGGGGGGGGGGCGAGTGCCAAAAAGAATGTGGGGGATTGGCTGTTTGTTCCAACAAATATTATAGTGACATAACTGTATTTAATTCATGCTGAAGTATTATTTGAATCATGGGGGCAAGCAGGCTGTTCAGTGGGATGTCAGTGATTTTACTTTGGATCTGTGTTTTTTTACATTATATGGGTGTTACATTTCATTACATTCACAGCACCTATTTTATCATAATGCCATTATTATTGTGTATGTGTTCATATCTGTTCTACAAAAGAGCTGCATATGTTTCAGTCTTTTTAAAGACGGTTGATATATTGCATCGCAATATAAATATCTGAAAGTGGTAGAGGTTTGTCCTACCCTGCCACACTCGGTGCTTTCCGGTGCCTCGCTCTCTGAATAGGAGTACCTGAACACTGCCTCTGTTCGTCTCGATCAGGCAGGCCTCGTCCGGCGGCCCGTCCACAGCACGTCGAGAGCATAACTCCGCCGTAAGCCGGCTGAGCCGCATTCCCATCTGGAGCAAACATTGCGACATCGGCTCGTCCTCGCGGTGCCGGCGCGCCCTGCCCCGTGACAGATTACACCAGAGTTGCCGGATCTGTCCGTTTTGTCACACGGGTATAGATCAATTTGTCGCCCGTGAATTTCCATTGTCTGAAAAGGGCAGAGGAAGAAGTGAAGGTGGACAGCTCATTTAAAGGCACGTTTACGCGAGCGTGAGTCACCTCGGCCTAAAAAGTGCAGCCAGAATAGAAAGCATGAATTTATAAGATAATGTGAGATGCTGACGCTCTGTACTGTGAACCTGGGAACAGAGGCTTGGCTTGATGTTATTTTGCGGAGCGAAAGTGATGTGGAAATGAGGGAGGTATACACTGTGTTTACATTAGAGCAGAGCACCTGTAAATTTGCATACAGCGGAACGTAGCTTCAGAACGTAGCTTAAAAGGAGTCTATTGAGAGGTGCAACAAATTCCCGCTGGGAACATTATACACGTCTCTCGTGTTTGGAAACCCATATAAAGAATATTTATCTGTATTTTTGCAGACCTTCATTTTTGTGATACTGATTTTCAATGTGGGAGCTCAGCAAGTTAGACCTTGGTGTCTCTGATAAATAGGCTACTGGTTCACGCCCCAGTCTCGGCAGAATAGTCACATCTCCTTTGGGCCCTTGAACAAGGCCCTTAATACACCCCCCCACACACACACACAAGATGGCTCGGGGGGCCAACCCCACACTCAGACCATAGCTTCACTCTCACCTGTGTATATGTCTGTACATCTCAAAGGAGAGCATGATGGGATGTCTACAAAGAACCATTATAATTTACCTGTGCAAATGGCAAATAAAACACCTTCTCGTTGAATATATATTTCCAAATCCATCCATCCGTCTTCTAAATGCTTACCCTAGTTAGAGCCCCAGGGGGTCCTGGAGCCCATCCCAGGCAGCGCAGCGTGCCAGGCTGCGCTACACCCTGCACAGGACGCCAATTCATGGCAGGAGCTCATGCGCGCAGACGATCACACCTGCAGCTGTGCGCTCGATGCCAATTAGCCAAACTGCGCATCTTTGGACGGCAGAAGTAACCCAGAGTACCCAAAAGCAACCCGCACAGCGCAGGGAGAACATGCAACCTAAACACTTCTAAATTTTTCTTGAGTAAATATTTGTTAAAAAAGACTCCTGTCAAAATAACAAAAGCACAGTAATTTTTCGATCGTGATGATTGATGATGTATTTGGGGGAACATTGCAGCATGCAGGTAACAGTAATCAGGGACTGACAGCATCCGCTTTTCCATCCATAACTTCCCGTAACACATAATTAAAGCGCAGATTGTATCCCACAATCCCCCAGTGGCGCTGTGCAAGTGGGCAGACTTGATGCACTTTCTCGCACAATAAATAAAACGGTGAATGCTGCTGACTCGTATTTTTTTTTGCGCCACTGGATTGCAATCGCAGCAAGCCCGCTTAATCTTTATCCACCGCTTCCTCCCATGCGGAGAGCGTTACATGCCGAAGCTGGAAATAAATACATAAATTAAAAATGTAAATGGACTTTTCTCACCTTCCACCCCTTTCATGGGCTGGAATGTCAGGCTTGTTTCTCATTGTTGCTCAGATGTATGAATTGTTGCACAATTGTTGACGCGCCAAGGCCTTCCGGACAGCACTGAAGCACACCGCGGACTGCAAAATGCAATTAATCCCCAGAAAGGGATCCTGCAGGCAAGCTGCTACTGACATGCGCTGCTGTCTGTGATTTGCACGAGTGCCAATTGGAGCCACATATATTGTGGGGACGGTCTAATTCCACGTTGAAACATGGATCCAGGTTCAGAAATGGGTGACACAACTGTTGCCAGAATGCCACCTACATCGTACATCTCAGCAGCATTTCTGATGGGTACACCGGTCTATTCTAGGATTCTTTAAAGTTGGAGGCATAAGAGGGGGCATAATTCATAAAGAGGGTACAACCTTATCATTAGCCAATGGCATGTCTTTAATTGGTGAGTGACAGGGAGGAGGGACTCCAGTGACCAATCAGCTTTCAGCTGTGGCCCTGCCCCTGCATGCACCCCCCGTCTGCGACCTTGTCTTGACCTTTTAATGAGACGCGACTGTGAGGCTGGGAGCTGCCCGCTGGCCACCGGTAACGGCGCGGTCCCACGTGGCCAGACGGCACAGTTTGCTTGCTCCTTTTCATGAAAACGCCGCGAAGGCACGCGTCAGCTCTGTGCAGTCTGTGAGACATCCCATTAATAAAAATACGCGCTCCGTGTCACAGAATCTGTGCTTAGACTCCTTTGCAGATGAGAGTCACATGAGTCGATGTAGCACACATGAAGCGATGATGGGGAAACACCCAAGTGAGTAAGTGCACCGCAATGGACTGGCATCCCATCCAGGCCTGGCATTGGGTCCAGTCCCCTTGTGACCTTACACTGGAGAAGTGCTTGAAACAATGCTAATTTAATTTATATAACGCGTTTTCACATTACATTGTCTCAAAACATTATAATCCTATAATCATATAATTTTGATAATTTCAGGAATACATATAACTAGCATTGTAACTGTTTCCCAGTTATCGTGATATACATAAAAATAAGGGCGTAGCTAGAGATTCTGGGCCCCAAATGTCACCTTGGGACCCCAGCATTGAAACAGGCAAGGGGCTCCTCACAGTAGAATTTACTGCTGTATAATGTTTCCCAAGCATAAACGTTATCTGAAAAACCATTACTGCTGCATAGCAGTGTTCCTTTCTCATAAAAATGTCCAGCTCTCTGTGGGTCGAACTTTTTCATTTTTTTTTAATGTTTTTCATGTTACGGGTCGTTAGGAATTGGGTCAGTGTGTCACGTTTGATCTCAACAGCTGTTTTATGACCTAAATACTCTTTTTTTTCTTTAAGTTGCCATCCTTAGAATCCGCAGTGACATGCATGGCAGGTGACACAATTCAAGCCGTAAAATATATGCGTCAACAGCTCCGTGGCGACAGAGTAAAAGCGGCAATGATCTAAAGCAACCAGGGGGATATCGTGGTGGGCGGGGTGAGCTACATCTGCAGTGAAATGCATCAACACCCCCAGATGCGATCGCAACACTTTTTTAACGATGCTGTTAGAGAGAGTTTTCCCTTGAGGAGCTATCTAGTGGTTACATAATATTAAATATATTAGTAATACATATAAATACTGTATATCACCTAATTTTCAGGAAAGAGCTGAATTTCATCAAAGCCTTTTGTGTCAGTTCCTCATCATTGACCGCTGACTAATCTAAGATTACATTCTTACCTTAATTTACCCATACTATCCCACACTGTCCTACCTTACCTATTTAGCAGATGGTTTTATTCAAAGTAACATCATGTGTTTTTTGAGATTGCAGGTTCTGAAAATCCCTGGAGCAATTGGGGCTTAAGGGCCTTGTTGAGCAGCTCAGCGGTCAAATCACTCTGCTGATCCTGGGATTTCAACCAACAACCTTCCGATCACAGCCTCAGGGTCCCAACCCACAGCCAGCAAGTTTGTTATTAAGTCTGGTTTTGGCTAGTACTGTTATTAACTAATTCATATAAATGAATATGCAGTCATCTGTAATGGATTCGTTCTTTGGGATTAGGGTGATGATTTTAAGATCACCAAAGAGCTCACTGGTCAAGAGGGTGAAGAGTTAATTCCCAGGGCCATCAAGAAGTTTGATTGATATTTATGAAATTTGTATTGTAGACTCTAAATCGATCTTCCATGACCTCCCCTGCAGTACAGTCTCTGTGATTTTTAGACTCATTTTCATTTTTGGATTCTGGTCTGTGTACTTGTGTGACATTCTGTCTAATAATGTAATTTAAAAAACAAGTTGCTAGAAGTTAAGAAGTGAAGTGCCCTGGATTCATGCCAATTAAAATCTTAATACGGTGTTTTAAGACCATTTCGGTCTACTTGAAATACATGCTAATTATTTTCTTAGCATAATTAAGTAACCCACATGTGTTAGCTTTTGTTGAATAATTACATTACAATCTGGTTCTATTTGAAAGTCAGATTTTTGGATTATTACCCACAGGATAACCTAGCTTTTTTTGGTTGTGTGAGTACAATCCAGTTAGGAAATGTTCTCCCAAATAATTCCTCACATTTTACTGGATAGACAAAGGCTAGATAGACATTGCACTGGATAAACAAATACATCAGTACTTAAAAGGTTGTGCTGAAGGGTGTTTGTCGGAGACTAAAGTTTTAATGTGCCTTCAGCCTACAATAGCAATAGCAAACAATCCACAACAATTTAAGCAAAACAATTTGAATTATTGATCAGTCTGAACCATGGAAAATGGCAGAGGAAAAACACTAGCAGATGTTACTTTTCCTAGCAACAAGTTCAGCACATGTATTCTCATGCAAGCAAAGTTTTTAATTTGAATACATTACAATGAAGGATGATGATTACATTAAAAATGGAACATCTATTTTCTTTTGTAACATTTTGGAGTCTTTGTGCATCTTGGCTTCCTTTTGACCTCCAAGCATAACTTTTACTTATTCCGAAGCAGAAAAACACGACAAGGCACTAAGATACTAAAACTCTAAAATCCAAGGTGACACGGAGCAGAGGACTTGAACGAAAGCCTGCAGTTACAGTCGACCGAAAGGAGATTAAATCCCCCCCCCCCCCTTCAAAGAAGCTCAGTGGGATGCATCAAGACAAGAAACTACAACTCCAAGTGGGACTCACTGGTATAGCCTCGAGGCTGGAGCACCGGCCCCAAAAAGTAATCCAAAAAAAATGACAGACGTGTTTGAAATGATACCGGGCTTAGAGCCACAGAAATGCGTGAAATTACAGGGAGGGCTCTCCTTAGTGTCCATCTTCTGTGGCACCTTTGGAGTCTTCAGCCGTGGAGTGTGACCAGGGCTCTTCTAGGCTTGGTCATGGTTGAGGAACACAGAGCTGCAGTTCTATATGAAAGTTCAAGGAAAATTCATGGATTTGAAGAAATGCAAACCAAGGGCTTCGTATAAAATGAATTCAGAGGCAGCAAGAGGGTCCATGTGACTTTTTCCTCATCCACTCGTAGATGGATGATTATTCTCTCCGGGGCTCTGCGATTTCCAACTAGCCTCCATGTTAAATTTGCAGTAAGGAAAGTGAGAGGAGGGTTCTCCTTTTTATTTGCATTCAGCTGACGATATTGACCTCACTTTTTACCATTTTGTTTGAGACTTTTTAATGATAATGATTGTTAGTCCCTGTAAAAATAAAAGTGATATTATGCCCTTAAAAGCAGAATTATGTTTTCAATTTTATTTTTTATTTCTCAGGGGTAACTTCCTTGCGAATGCAAACATTAGAAATCCCAAAATCCGGATTTTTATGAGCCAGAAAACATACTCACCTTCCTTGCAAGGTTAGATATCTATTTTCCCAATTCGACATCCCACAAACACAGAGAAATTCACCTGTAAACATGAAATTATTAATGTAGGAAAGATGAATTTTATGGCCAATAAATAAATCCTTTGCAGTATTTGGAATGCAACACATGTAAAAATACACTAAATAAAGTAACCCCCCCAGACTTAGATGAAGCCAGAGCTCTGGTGGAAAACGTCTTACTTTATTTATAAAGTCATAAGACACCCATCAAGGAGAGCTGCCCTGAAAGCAGACATTTAAACAACAGGTTAGGAGATTTTCTGCAGCGCCCCCGCTGGTCAGTGTATGGAACTTCAGGCCTTTGATCACGAATGTTGGTTTGGATTGTTTAGTGTGAAAGCCTACATTCTCGAGATCCATTGCAAAACGCCTTTTTCCACAGGGCCAAAGCATTTTTTTAAAGAAAGGAGTGCTGTTATTTCGATTAGTCAGCATTATACAGTAGACATTGACAGGCAGCCAATGCTCTTCAGTCCCCTTTAAATACAATAACAGCGATTACTGATAATGCGCTAGTTAGCACAAAACAGCGCTGGGAGACAGATCTCAATGATAAATTAAGTGCTGAGGAGTTGCAAGAGGCTTTGTCTTTAATACTCTAATACACGTCAAATATTTAGCTACACCAAATGTGTTACTGGAAGATTAAAGTTGATTTTTAGTGTGACGTGTTCCTAAGCACTTGACACGTTTCGGAGCCCAGTTTTCAGATCATTGTCCCAAAGACAAATTCCTCGATGCAGATGAATTTTTTGTCTTTCTCTACAGTTGTGACATTGCTCGCGACTTTGTTTTGCTTGACTTGAAGATGGCAGACTCTGGTAGACAGCAGACGAGCTGGGTGCCAGTTTTAATCAAGAGCACTTAGTGTAGGGTCAGTGACAATAATAACCCTAACCCTGCCTAATCCCCAGCAGAGGTGGGAAGGATTTCTGGTGGAAATAAGCCAGTAGTAATGATCTGATCGGCATCCTCCAAACTTTTCCAGTACACGTCAAGTGCTTTGTAAAAGCGTACAGCTCACAAGTTTGTATACACATAATTTTCACATTTATTAGCCAAAACGCATTTAGTGGTAGAACCACTTTTGTCCACCGATGGATAAACATTCCCCTTAGTTTCCATTCATTTTAAATCGTGTCCTACTTCTGGAATTTTAAGTAGCATTAGTTTGAGTTCGAGATTATAATCATGCGTTGATTTGCTACTGTGATTTGCCAGGCTGGGTACTGCCAGTGCAGTCATAGAATATGAATGAACACTCTTTTGACCAGTCAGATTCCAGAATTGAGTACCGCAGTGGAATAATTCTCATTAACGTCCACAATTAATTAGGACTCTTTAAAGATCACAAGTTGCTGTTGGATACATAAGAATTTAGTAGTCTGTCTCAGAAAATGTTGAATTGTGTACTATATAGCTCGGTGTCCTCATTTTAGAACTGTTCTTAAAAGCCGATTTAAACATTTAATGTTGGGAATGAGCATTTTTTTACAAAATATCCGCCAGACTGGCATAAGATAGTGGAGAGGCTTCTTATAGAATTAAATGTTTTTGTGAAGAAAAATGTCATCCCTGATCATAAGGGAAGCGAATAGACTGTCAAATAATTTAGGTGTCGGAGGAATAACTCTTGTTGAGTCTGGTTCTAACTCCAGCGACATTTTCGAATGCCTTTCAATGCAGGCATTATCTAAAAGTCTGAGTTACTATAACAATACACAGAAATAATCTTGAATTCTTACTGGTTCCTGATGCTCTTCACTTATGGATATAAAGCTGGATGTAAGAAATGGAATACAGCAATAAGATAAAAAGCAAAAAAAAGCTTTTCTATGTTCGGGGAGGGAGATTTACCTCATACCACATGACTTAACCTGGCCACAAAGCATATTGCGTTGCTTAATGGAAAATAGAGGCGACGGATTTCACGCTTTCATCAAGTCTTTGAGAAGGAAGCAGACGGTCTATTTTGTGTCCTTAATTGTCTCAGAGGTGTCGTGTCAAGCTCTGTTGCCAGTAAAAGCCCAAAAAAAACTGAAAACTCTAATGCAATATGGGAGTATTTTTTCTTATCTTTTCTGGTTGTCATCATATAGGTGTTCAAATGTACGGCAAACTTATGGAACCTGTCTTCTCTGTTTTCATGCAAGATGCGTTTGTTCCATTACGATTTCTAAGCCAAATTCAGTCAACGGTGAAGATGACGTGTCTTCAAGTATGTGTCAGACAATAAAAGGAATAACAGAGGTTTGTCACATAGGGGAATATTGCAGTCTTGCTACAGACCGAGACTCTACCAGCATGAAATCTGCAGGGTAGATTAGCACTATTCTTTTATTTAAAAAACAAATGCATTCATGCCTTTTTATTGGATATTGAGGACTTGACTCAGGTGTAGTTCCAGAATACCCTATGAATTATCATAAAATATCATTTAGACACAGGTGGAAAGTCCAGGTCCAGAAAGTTAAAAATCCAGACCAAGATTTTGTTTGAACCATCCAGTTGAGTATAAACAGTTTCCAAGTACTCAACAGTACTCAACTGGTTGGTTGAAACTAAATCTTGGTCTGGATTTTTAACTTTCTGGACCTGGACTTTCCACTTCGGCATTTAGAAGTAATACCTGAGAAATTCCATGGGATGTTGATAATAGCGTTATGCTCAGCAAACCATTGTATGACTAGCAGTGGAATGCAGATGGACATACCATGTCATCCTGAAAGACACTGCTCTGCTTTTACGTGAATAGATTACTCAGATCCCTTAAGTAGCCCATCCATCCATCCATCCATTTTCCAAACCGCTTATCCTACTGGGTCGCGGGGGGTCCGGAGCCTATCCCGGAAACAATGGGCACGAGGCAGGGAACAACCCAGGATGGGGGGCCAGCCCATCGCAGGGCACACTCACACACCATTCACTCTCACATTCATTCCTATGGGCAATTTAGCAAGTCCAATTAGCCTCAGCATGTTTTTGGACTGTGGGGGGAACCGGAGTACCCGGAGGAAACCACACGACGACATGGGGAGAACATGCAAACTCCACACACATGTGACCCAGGCAGAGACTCGAACCTGGGTCCCCTTAAGTAGCATTTAGTATTAATTTTCCTACCAAACCATGCCAAGGAAATTTCCTACACAACGTTACGGACCCATTGCAGGAGAGCTATCGCTTAATGGCTCCACTGTTCTTTGGGGTTGTTGTCACGGGACACTCTATCCATTTGTCAAATGCGAGGTTAAGGATGATTCGTCATCATCGTTTCTCTACTGCTTATCAGAGTAGTTCCATTTTGCCGTTGAACTTTCTCTGCACTCTTGAACTTCTGAAAGTGAATATAAACTCACAAAAGATCAGGCACTCGTGTGAAAGTTTTCTGCATTATATTCAAAGAGCAAAGGAGTCCAAGATCAATCGGTATATACTTTGCAGTAATGGTTATGTAATACTTCTAAAGAGAAACAATTCATGTATAACGGTAAGTTCTTTCTTTGGGCCTGAAGGACAAACTCTTGGTTAGACATCAAAAACACCTCTGAGACACCAGCCACTGCACGGTAACCAGTAGGTTTTCCTCCCGCATAACAGCTCCTGGCGAAGCTCTCATTGAGCAGGACAGCCCTCCTTGGTGGTCAATGCATAACAACATGTCAAATGAGTCATCTCCATCCAAAGAGGTCCCTCTGTTTACTCCACTCGTTTTTCGTTGCTGTTTCTTCCTTCGATTTGTACCCCTCCTGTCTTTTTTTTTACTCTTTGTAAAGCTAGCATCCTCTCACCTTAAAAAGAACCTATGAATGGTGTCCTACCCAAGGTTTGATTGCTCCCCAATGCAATCCTTCGGACAATGGGAAAGGGGTGGAATTTTCAAGGTGCCCCTCCCATGACTCTCTGGCTATTAGCTTGGTTTGCATTGCAAATCTGTTTTCCAATAAGCCAATTATGAATGTAATGCACTCCAGTTTGCCTCATTGGCAACCAGTGAATCGCAACATGGAAAGCTATTAATCCCGTCTTTGGTGCTTGCCTCGCTCTGGCCCCTCAGTTATTATCTGGTTGAAAGATGGACGACACCGAAGGCTATGGCTTGTCAGGAATTAATAGCTTTGGGAAATAGTGCCGGAATATTACAGTGCAGACTGTCTTTCAGTCTCTGCCGCTCCAGAACAGATACTGCAACAGAGAGCATTACTTGAAAGCTTAAAATCACCGACTGAGAGCATTTTGTAGGGTCTGTTGCTTGGGGATATTCTGATGTCAACACAGTATGGTGGGTTGTACCTCCTGGCGTACGAATTAGCATTTAAGCGACTTGATGGAGATTTTGTGCGAAATATTTGTAAGCAACATGGCTGCAGAAGACATGTAAACATCAAACAGGAAGGAGATAGGGGTCCTTGGTGATGTTCGCAAGTGGCACTTACGTGCTATTTCCATCTGCAGCTTCCCCTTCTGGAGAGTTCTGAGGAAAGGCGGAGATGTCAGCCTGCTCTCTCTGAAGTATCGTTCGCAAATTAATGATGTCATTAATTCAACTCGTTTGCTGCAGGAGCGAGGTGGGGGGGCAAAGTCTCTATTTGGAGTTTTATGGGAGCAGTTTCATTTTAACAGGCGTTTGTTCGTATCCCCTGTGACCTCAAAGGCCAGCAGCCTTGAGTCCTAGTGGTTGGAAGTACAATCCAAACCCCAAGAGTTACACAAGATGGGAGTTAAACCAACCAACCCGTATTTCTATGATTTTAATGCCACAGTGACAGACAGCGTGTCCCTACCAGATCACTGGCAGCATTGTGTATTCAGGAACGCATGCAAGAGTACTTCCTGTCATGGTGTATTTGGGTCAGTGCATCGTTGCTGCATCCTGGATAACAGTCCTCAGCCCAGTTCTAGCACAGGATAGAAGGTCTAAAGCACAGGATCCTTCTAGCACAGGATAGAGTCTAAAGAAGAACTTCAGTCACCCAGCTGTTGTCGCCTCCATTAGCTCTCCTGACCTGCTGTTGCCGTGACGCGTTCCTTGATTACATTACACATCTTAATGAATGATGTATTTGCATATCTCTTTGGACGCAGCTACCTGTTTGCCAAGCCCCGTAGCATGGAAACAGCACTGTGTTTGTCAATGAAGCATAATTAATAATGCACACTGTACACGTTCACCATGTCTGAACACCAGACGCTTGTGTGTACATTTGCATTACACTAGTCCCTAGTTAATATGCAGTCTCCGAATCTGTTTTCTGTTTTCTGGTTTGTCCACACAATGGCATTTTGAAATGCTATTTATCTATTTTGTCAGTCCTCTTCTGTAAATTTTAACATCTGCTAATTCTCACACTCCTGCAGCCATACAAAGATTTTAAATTTAGTTTTTCTTATTTGAAATCGTTGGCTGCCTGTGTAATAATATATAACCACATCAGATTACAGACGATGTCCAATGCCCCAACTCTCAGTTCAAAATAAATATAGTAAACATGCATTTGAATGGATTAAGCATTTATTAAATATTGAATTATGCATTAAATGTAGGAAATGTTCATCAAATATGAGTAGCATTTATGAAATATGCAATGAATAATTTAGTGTAAGAAATGTACACTAATAAACGTGCAGTTGTAAATATAATTTTAAAACCATTACTAAATTATGGAAGATGGATAAATATCAAATATTTATTAAATATTGTTTAATAAATTTTATAAATGTATTGTTGTTTATTTAAAATTGTATAAATGTGATGTGGTATTTAAGTATTATACATAATAAGAAAAAATACATAATTTATATACAGTGCGTGTAGGTGCAGATTTAAATCCAGGATTATCTGTTTGCCTGTTAGCCAACTCAAAGCCAATCATTTTGATAATACAAGTTCCTGGAAAATTATAATTGACTGAACAATGTGGCTTGTGCCAGCTGCAAGTGGAGAACTTCGTGTTAATCAATGCTTGACTATGAATAGGTCTTTGTATATGTACTCTTGTACAGTCATGATACTAAATACTTCAAACAAGAGCAAAAACAAAAAAAAAACAGTCAATATGCAGAGCTGACCACAGAAAAGCATTAATATGCGCCTGGGTTCATATTTGCATGCGATAAGCTCTGTGTCTCCTTTCTTACTGGTCTGGAGCCCCAGGTCTCAGACGCACCCCTTCAGCATGTTGTGGGGGCAGATCCCTGGTTTCTCCTGCAATGTGCTCACCACAGGGCCCTCGGTGTCGAGCTGGGCAGCCACTTATCTGCTGATGCTGGGGCTGGACTGGGATTTCGTACATTCTAGAGGAGCCAAAAGTCCAAAAGGCCCATTTCACTGATGTCTTTAGTCATCCCTCCCATGTGGAAATTTTTACTGGTTGGCACAATATTTTATTTCTTTATTGCATTTAGCAGACACTTTTACCCGAGGTAGCATTCATTTGGGGGAGCAGGGTCAGACGGTCCCTAGAGCAACTCGGACTTTGGAGCCTTGCTCAAGGGCCCAGTGGTGATATTGCTCTGCTGATCCTGGGATTTGAACTGATGACCTTCTGGTTATGGATATGGTGTTTTGACCCACTGAGCCACAAACAGATTCCCCCCCCCAGTTATATACACTGTTTACCTATATAAAACATTTTAAGTACAGCCTAAAACTATTTATGTATGTTGAGGATGCTTGCGTTGCACTGATTGAGGAACAATGTTGTCTGTATGTTATAGTTGAGTTATTCTGTGTCTCTGTTTCCTGCACGCACACCACTTCCAAGTGGCAGCACTCCGCTATAAATGGCAAACCATTATTAGCCAGAAGGTCATCGAGGAAGTCCGGCAGAAGGAACGGATGAGGGCCGTGCAAATTGACTTGACGGGAAGACGCGCAATTGCCTCGTTGCCACGTGATTGAAATTTCGATTTCTTCGGTTCGTCTTTCACACTGCCGCGATAACGGTCATTCGGAATAATACGGAGCAATCAGTGTGGTCTTTACATGCCGACACAAAGGATCTACAAGGCGGCCTACAGGAATGATCATGAATTCTTGACTGGGTTGATTTTAGGTACTGTAGGCATACTGCCCATTGACTGCATTTAAAGCATGCTGAGAAATTGAAAAGCAAATTTCCAAAACGAACTCAGTCCACAGAATTAGGGGTTTTGTAAATGTAATGAAAGTTGTATTACATGAGGACTGAGTAAATGTAATGAAAGTTCTTCATCAGATAGCATGAGGACTGACTGAGTTTCAGTTGTCAGTACTGTAACATATGATGAAGTAGCCTGACTGTAGGTCACTGGCGGTCTCATCTCAAACACAACAAAGGGACGGAGTCAGTTTGGGAAATTTGCTCACCAACTATTCCCTGCAGCGCTGCTGGATATCTAGTACATTCTGCCCTAACAATCCCCACACATGGCTGGTGTTCGTTGAAAAGCAGGCTGATTTATTTGACTGTACTGTTTCTTCTCTCTGTGGTGATGAACCGCTTGTAATCTCTGCACAGCCATGATGGGTAGCTTACATATTACAACTTAATGACTATACCCTCCTTTTTTGCTATAAAATGATCTAGGAGGGCTTTTGGTTTCACCTTCTAATGGACAAATATCCTGTCCATCAGAGGTTCTAGACCCTATTCAGCCTCCCTGAAAAATATTTTTTTCTGGAATCGTTTAGCTATTTGTCTCGTATTTTCATACACATTTCATACACCCCACTCAGCAAACCTGGTCAGAGGAACCCCACTTCTTTCTGTACATTAAACCATGGAGGGGGGTGGCCCAGAGCCCCCCTAAGGGTCAAATCCTAGAATCACCCCTGATCCTGAGAAGTGCTTCTACTTTTGCTTTTTGCTGATGGCGTCTTTGCTGCTAAATTTCCATCACTTTAGGCACGATTCCTCATTAAACATGAAAAAGGTTGACTGTCTTAGATACAGAATCTCCTATTTAAAGCTACACTGCCATCAGCCCTCCTTTGAAGACCCTGAGGTCTCCACTTAACAGCCATTGTAGCCCTAATTATAGTGAACCCGACGTCTGATTGCCTATAATTTATACATAGTTCTAAGCACGCAGGGAAGTGTAAGCGATTTATGGGAAGTGTATTCTGAAGGCTGGGCTGCCCTACCTTCTTATTTCCTACGCGGTGATGTTGTCGTGAGTCCTGGCCTGTGGCACCGTGTTCTGCTCGACTGAAACAGGTTTTTATCGCATTTATAAACTCTCATAACATCTGATCCATTTGCTTCTCAAACGGCACTGCTGCCCGAAGGCAAACTGTAGGATACCGCGGTAGCAACGTCACCCCGCCCATTCCTAACTACCGGGGGGAGAAGATGTAACTGCTGACCGAAAAAATAGACGATGGCCCACTTTCCGTCTCATTACCACAAGTGCCATCTGTAATGAAGTCCCCCTGCTGACTAAGCACTCGGAAAGACAGGGCACATTATGGAATTGCACACTTCGGACCGGGCAAGGCATGATGGGAAGCCCCTCCCATTCTTAGCAAGGCATGATGGGAAGCCCCTCCCATTATTAGCAAGGCATGGTGAGAAGCCACTGCCATTTTTAGCAAGGCATGATGGGAAGCCCCTGACATTTTTAGCAAGGCATGATGGGAAGACTTGCCATTATTAGCAAAGCATGATGGGATGCCATTAACTCGACACAATTTGTTAGCACTATCATTCAGAACAGAGATCATGCTTATGTCCAAAAAGGTTAATAGGGTGTATTTTTTATAATTTTTTTTTTTTGATCAGAGATTTATACGCCATTATAAAATGCAAAACTGTAGTTCTAATAGGCTGGCCTGATGAACAGCTCAATTTGGTCAAATAATTTGAATTTGGTGCTATATTTTTTAAAAGGTACCATAAGAAAATGATTTAAAATTGTGCTCTTTTTTAATAAAGGGCACTTTTTTAGAGACAGAGAATTATTCAGGAAATTACAAATGTACCTTCATTATGTAGGAAAGGTTTAGTTGCCTAGAGGGGTCTTTTAAACAAGATTCCTCGGAGATATATGGGGCTCTTAAAGTCTCACTCATGTCATTTCCCATTAAAAAGAACCAGCAGCTGAAGAAAAGCAGTAAACAGTTCAATCAGCGCTGTCTGGGCCTGTAAACGATGTCTTTGACAAACCAATATTGCACTCGTCCCACACCTTATGGCCCAGCTGTCAATATTTTTACCATTTAGCTTTCGGCATGAGCAGATAGTGATTGTTTGGTCAAGATGTTAAGGTCAGGCCAAAGGCCCAGGCATTCTGGATGATGTCATCCGTCTGCAAGACTTAGGGGTCTGGTCATTTTCATTTTCTTTAGGTTAATGAAGTAAACTCTGCCTAGGCTATATTAGTTGAAAGCATTCATGTGATAATGCCACAAAGGTGAGAGGTAGGAAATCTTTTCAAACAATTTTCAGTCTAATGCTGAACACTTTTTAATCTATCATTGCACCCAGGAATTAAAATGAATCTAAAATTAATTGAAAATAGTCACAAATATCATTCAAAAGAGACCATCGTTGTTGCTAGGGAGTTTGAATGAAGGACTTCAACTATCCCCATTAGCTAGCAGAGGCTATTTTAATACCTCCCTGCTTCTGAAAGGACAATGATTTTACCACTTATGCCGCTTTATATAATCCCCTGTGTCTCTTTACCCTCCCGCCCGTTTGTCCGATTCTTCCCGCTTTGTGTCTGGGGGGTTTTTTTTTGTGATGCGTTAAAGACATTAAACAAAATGCATTTTCTGAGAAGTGCCTTTCAGGGTTGTTTTAATGAGGTGGGGGGGCAGACTTCAATGATGTTCTTCTACTATTATCCTGACAAATTCTCCTTTGAAGAGCAGGCATTTCCTGGGGCAAGGCTCCATACCACCCCCCCCCATCAAGATCTTGACCAGGATAAGCAGTTGGATGGATGGATGGATGGATGGATACATGCATGTATGGATGAATATGTGCATTAATGGATGGACGGATACATGCATGGATGGATTAATAGCTGGATGGATGGATCTACTGGAGCAGCACTGTTCACGATACTCGAACTCACACAGTTTCACTTTGTTCTTCTTCTGTCCAGATGATGCCCAATTCTCCCTGTAACCTTCCATCAATGCAGTTTCTTATCTACTTTCCCTGGATGTTACCAGGCTTTGTGTCACCATTTGACATTGAAGCAGATCGGAAATCCCTATTCTGCTCAGGAGGGTTATGCCGCAGATGGCCGCCGATTCATTCGGTAAATGGTGTGTGTAAGTCCTCTTTTGTTAATCCCCGCTGTTGAAAATCCATAGCCAGTCTTCACCTGAAGTGTTAGCAGCGTAACTCTGAGAACTATCCACCTGTTCCGTGCAGCCTGTTATTTTCTTTGACTGGTATTTAGACTTATTTGAGTCCAAAAGAAGTATTTGGTTAACCATTAGATGGCATCCTTCCCTATGGGCGAAAGACAAACACAGCCCCACCTTTGAGATACCCAAAAAAAGCTAAACACCAGCTGTACCAACAAAGATGTGAGTAATTCAGCAGATTGTCCACACGGTATTTATTTTGCGTCTGGATTTGAATTCCTTCCCCCTGACGGAGCTTAACTTTGGGCCAGGTAACATTACCTTTCTGATGAGTGATGAGCCACATCAAAAGCTTGCAGGATCAACTTCATATTAATCTGGGTGTGTTTGTTATTGGAAGGGAAATTCCCCATATTTAAAATAGCTTAGCCCGTCTGCTGCCTGTGGTTATAGTACAATGTTCTTACTGTTTTTTAACAACCCCAAAATTTGAAGGTGGAAGATGGAAATTCCACGCTGTATGTTGCTATGTTCTTCCCTGACTACCTTTGTTACATTGATGTTCCTACAAAGAGTTCTTAGTCGTTGCCTATACTGTTAATTATCCTTCTTCTGAAATCAGTCAGACTTATTCACATCGACCTCCCCGCGGCTCTGCAACACCCACTCCCACCTCTGTGGATACGCCTGACATCTTTCTATAGCCTGTCTCCGAGCTGTGAAGGCAGTGGATGTAAACCGGTTTATCATCTGGCAACATCTTTGCGTTTTAATTGCTAGTGATGTTCATTCTACTCTACATTTTTTTCCCCATTTCTTTCCATCACCTTTGATGGAAATAAATCGCTTTGCATTTAAAAGAGAGGCTGACAATCGTATTCTACAAAAGGTAGTGATGTCAGAGAGGTTTTTTTTGTTTTTTGGTGATGCGGGTGGATCTTTTCTGTCTCTGATATAAATAGAAGGTGAACCTTAACCCCCCCCCAGCCGTGCTCGCATAAGCTGTGTGACGTGAAGGCACAGCCTCATCTTACAGTATTTGTCTCCATCGAGCCTCTGTGCCTGCCTCTTCAGGCTTTGTAGGGGATGCGTCTTGTTCATAGCAAAGTGGCGGGTGTCTCTAACTTGACAAGTGTCAGGTGGCGGAGGGAGATGGGTATGGCTGGACGAGGAACACAGGGGGGGTTGTGTGATTAAACCTGTTCTTGCGGAGCTCCTGTTAAATAAAGCTACACCAAGCCATCACACCATCATCGGATTGAAATTCGGACAAGTGACAAAATGACAGAGGGCTGTTTTCTTCCTTCTCCGTCAATCTGCCTGAAGTGCTTCAATGTCAAATCGCTGGCCTTGCGTTCGAATGATCTGAATGCCTAATGAGGTGTGAAGTTTATTTGTTCCTGTGAGGCTTACACATTATGACTCTCGCTGTATTTGCATATACAATCAGATTTTAATCAAAACAGTACCACAGCGCCAAACATGACATAACGCTGCGACGTCGCATGAAATTGTTCATAGATTTAAAGGAGGGTTTAGGGTAACTGATGGCAAGTCGACGCAAAATTACTGAAATGTAAGTCATTTCCAATGAAATTGCACCTGGATGCGTAAATTGCTGACTTTAGAAGAAGAAGTCAGATATGTTGCTGCAAATGCCTTATTGCTGGAATGCGCCGTGAGTGTTGGGAGTTGTTTTTGCATAGCAAAGTTCATGGAGAGTTCTTGGAAGTGGATGCTGTTCTCACTGGCATTCTGGAAGGTAAGTGCCTTCATTAGAAGAAGACATCCAGTGAAGACGCCAGTTGTCTCCAGTACTATACATGACCAATAGAGTCCAATAGTCCTCTCCTTACGTAGAATTTCTGCATCATGGGACTGGGGTAGATCTGGCATGGATATTTTTGTATACAAAGCCTTTATGGAGATTTCTGCTGGGAGGTGTATCTTTTATGATTGTATCATGGAAAGTGTTTGTTTCTGTCATCGGCTTATGAGGCGAGATGTGCGTGGAATTGCGGAAGGAAACGTCACACGCAGAAGAAAAACAGAGAAGAGGTCCTGGGTGGGGATGGTACACGCTGAAGTGAACTCGGAGGTGACGCCGTCTGTTTCCGGGGGCACCGCGCGATCCACAGCTTCTGGCACAAAGGCGGCATCCTTCCTGTATCGCTACCTATGAGGCTGGAAGCATCAAGTGACACAAAAAGCCCTTGGTCCTGTTGTCCAGGGGGTGGCCGGGTGCGTATCCCGGGGGAAAAGCGTCCAAGCCCTGGAATGTAAATGTGCTTTGTGGAGTTTTTAAGTCCCTTAATAGGGCTGTGAAAAACAAACCTGAGTATGATTGGCTCAGCAAATCACAGACATGAAAAAAAAGTACCGTGATTTTGCATGCGAGACCATCAGTGGGAAACTGGAGAATTCTGGGAAGTTCTACCAACTTCTACTGTGGGTCATCTGAGAGAAGAGAAAAGCTTCTTTATTTTATTAGTGTAATAACAACTCCTGGTGTACCGTGAAAGGCAATTAGGATTAAATCAATAGGTAGCTAAGCACAGAAAAGCACCGAGAGATATTGAGAAGGTGCTCATTACAATGTTTCTCCATTTCTGCGGGTAGCGGTGGCTGGTAGCTAAGCTACAAGGCCGAGGTGCCACAGCGCCTTTGTTGGAGTGAGGAGTTTGGCTCAATGGGGCGGATAAATGAAACATATTTACCGGAAAGTTCAGTGGGCTATAAACGCAGAGGGTGGACAGGAATGATTGTGGGTTGGGGGAGGGAGTGCTGGCCAGGCCAACGGTGACGGGCCATTAAGGAGAGAGGAGATGGGAGGGGTATCCAGGGAAGGTTCCGGAAGGTCAGGGCCCAGGGGGTGTCGACTGGCGTCAGGTTGGCGGAATGGAGATGAAAGCGACAGGCAGCCATGAAGACGCGGCTGATGCTCAGTACTCAACCGGATGGTGGCGGTAAATAATTCACTGGTCCGACCATGCTGGGGCGGGGGCCGTGAAATATTTATGACCCTCCCCCACCCTACTCAGACCATGCACCCACTGATCCGCATTCCTCTGCAGAGGGAATCCGTCGTACCTCACATAGTGCTGGCCAGGCCACTCCAGCCACGGAGGGTACCCCCAGTTTCTCATCCTCTATTCAATCTCAGCCATTCAACCCTCCCCTCCCCCCCCCCCACCCCGACAAGTTTCACAACATCTGCTACTTGATCCCTCATTGTCATTGTCCCCCTCCCCCAAATTCAAACCCACCAATATGAGAGGCTCCAGTTTTTCACTTTTCCCCAGCTTTCCCATTTTTTCTCTCTCTCTCTCCGCTTCTGTGCACCCCCCATCACCCCAACCCACCCCCCCCAAGGCCCATGCAGTCCTATGAGTATTTGTCACTGTATACCGTGTGATTCATCATTTCTTTTGTTTTTTTCCATTTGCGGCAATAGCAGAGGACCCGGGTTAATCTCCCCCAGTCAATATTTAATATTGGCGAGATGTATAGGCAGCCCTTCGCCCCATTGCGTGCCGATGAGCCCCTGGTCTTTTTTTGTTAGTTAAATGCGGGGTGGGGGAGGTGCGTGACTGAGTGCTTCTGCTGAGAGTGAAAGCCCCTTCTCCAAAGTTAGACCTTTCCAAGTGCATTCGGAATTTTTTTTACTCATTCGGTGGCTTGAGAAGAGGTCGCGATGATACACGGTCTCTCAGAAACCAGAACTAACTACGTTTACATACTGTGAGGCCACAAACCTCTCTCTCTTGTTTCAAACAGAAGCAGTAACATCTTATAAATACCGTGTATTTTTCGTGCTTTATATGTTTAATGAATCTGGAGCTAAAGTGATGAAGAACGTGAAATTCTATGTGGCTAAGCAGTCGAACTCTGACCCCATCACTCTGTTCTTTTAAATCTATCCATCCATCATCCATAAAAGAAGCCTCCCCCGGCAAAGACAGGCCGTAAGGCAGGGCATGCCGTGGACGGAATGCCAGTCAATCACAGGCTACCCATAGCTTAGCGGGTTTGGACGCTGTGTCTGCAAGCAGAAGGTCGCTGGGATACATACAATGTGCGATGCCAAGAGGTCAGTTCACCTGCTTAGATGCTTTTGCTCTGTAGCGGGAAACCTAGAAAAAAGTAAAACAAACAGAGGAAATGCATGCAAAGTCCACAGATACGGAGCAGGGAGCGGAGGCTGTTCATCGCTAATGAAATATTCCAACTCGTAGTAATACTGCCGAAAATGCCAAATCTTATTAATGCCGTTACTGATTCCCGTTTCAATCAAACCAGTCATGCGAAAGACTGAGAAACACACACGGCACAGATCTGATTGATCACCGAAACCTCTCATTTACAGAGATTTACCCAGATTACACGTGTCTGTGTGTGGAATGGATCCGGTGGCCATCTATCACCGAGGACAGGCCCCGCGTGTAGCTCGATAACATGGCGACGTGCAGCATGCACGCCCCGAGATGCAGCCTCATGAATAAACAATACAGTCCTTTTCCCGGCGGGTTTTCCGAAGCAGCCGGCTTGTTACGCGCTCAGCGGAGTCACAGTATGCGCTGAACATGCCTTCAGACGGCGTTCAGAAGCGCCTCCCTGTTGCTTCCACACACTCATCCTTTTTTTTCCTTTTTTAAGACCATTAGTCTGGGATGCAAGAATTCTGTTGATTTTCCCAGGACACTTCCTAAGGCTGGGACACATATGATATGATACATGATTCCAGGCTTTTATGGCATCAGAATCTGAAGATGAATCCATAGTTTGACTGAGACATGACAGTTTCTTATCTTTCAGGTGTCATGTGTATTCACCCCCCCCCCTCCCTGTACAGATAATTATGAACATAATATAGCTATACTGTATATTGCAGCACCCCTGCTGGCCAGAGATAGGATAGCAATTCAGTATATAAGTACTAAATATTTTGTCACATTATTGCACTCCTGAAACAGAGACTATTGCTTTGTGTGAATGTCGTTTACTGTGCATACTGTCCTGGACATAAAGAAACTGATTTTGCACACTCCCCTCCCATTCGAGCACACGACTCCAAGCTGAGAGTCAAATTAATGCCCAAGAAACGGAATTAGTACTTCATGATGCCGAATCCATCTTCAAATTGGCTATTATTTCCTCTAATCCAGGTTTTACATTCATTTGCAGATATACGAGGCGTGCGCTGCCGCCCCCCCCCGCCCCCCCCCCCCCCCGCAATTCACGTTCCAAAATGTGAAATGCCAAGGTTTCAATTATTTTTTTACAGATCCAGAGTCAGACTCAGTTTTTAAATCAGCACCTCCGACTGAGAGCTGAGAGGCTGCCAGGTTCTTTCTATACTCACATTCTTACAACCGTACTTCTAAAAAAGATCACAGTCAGAGGAGAATGGACGGGAGAACAACACCCCCCCCCCAAAAAAAAAGAAAAGAAAACAAAAGAAAAGAAAAAAACAGGAAGTGTTTATAGTACAGTAAAATATTTATAGTATTACATGATTGATGTATCCTACTGCTACACACTGACGCTGTACTGCTCTCAGTCCATCGCAGAGCATGTCCCCCCTCTGGCATCTGCAATCTCACACTCGCACCACCGATTCCATCCCAGTAAAAGACTTTGGGATTTGTTGTGTGCTGTTTTTTCTTTTTGACGGGTTATTGAAAGTCTAATATGAGAATGTTCGCAGTGTGATTCACTCCCGGGTGACCGTGCTCCTCATTTAGTGTTATATTACCGAAAACTCGCTCATCGATGGTCTGTGAAGGTCACTCTGTTGTTCTCTGTCTATTGTACGTACGATCAAGGCAATGAATGACAAATTTACATATTTAAGGGATCTGCATTACAAATATAATCTGCACAGGTTTTCAGTAGAAATTCACTAATATGGTAGTACGACAGCGTATCCCTTAGAGCAGAGGATGGCAGTCCTGATTCTAGAGTGCTGGTATCCAGCAGGTTTTCCATCCTGCCTGATGTGTTACTATCTGCCTGAGATCAGGTGTGGTCCATCAGAACCCAGGTAGGATGGAAAAGCTGCTGGATACTGGCAATCCAATGCTTTCGACCAGGGCTGGGCAATCTTATCTACAAAGGGCCAGAATGGGTGCAGGGTTTCACGATAACCTTTAGGACAGCTGTTCAAACCCAGGTGTGAGGACTCTTCAGCCAATCGGTCCTCTAATTAGTAACTGAGTTAGGGAGTTGCAGTGAAAACCCACAAACACTGCGGCCCTTCTTGGATAAGATTGGCTAGCCCTGCTTCATACAATTATTTCTTATGCACTTCAATACAATATGACAGTGGTCCCCAATCCCAGTACTGGAGGGCCAGTCCGCACCACAGTTTGGAGGTTTCCCTGCTGAAAAATGCCTACTACACCTGGTTGCTGGTGAGCTGAATAAGGTGTGTATGAGCAGAGAAACCTGTGGTGCAGACTGGCCCTGCAGGAGCATAATTTGGGAAGCCGGTCATATGAGTCACATCTGGGTGGCGTATATGTGAGAGAGCCGGCTGAGACAAGTGAGTGAGTGAGGGCTAAGGGTGTTCCTCAGGGGCCAATGATGAGAGCACCATGCAGGGTATGGGATTCGAACCAGTGACCTTCCGAGCACATGAGCAGCAGCCCCCAATACTTTCGCAAGAGTTGCTCATGTATACGACAGACGTCTACTTGGAGTACCTAGTAACGGGTTTTTCCACTTCCACCATCTAACCATATAGCCATTTTCCACACGTATATTTATAAGCATTTACTTATTTCAAACGTGCCCCCTGACTGATTACCTACTTGCTCTCATTCTGTTAGCACTGCCTCAGTGACATTATGCTGAATGACCCACAATCTGTTAGGGCATTAATTCAATTCAGTGAAATTCAATTTTATTGTCAGTTCTCCTTACACAACTGTACAGTGAAACGAAAGGCTTTTACAAGGGGTCACCGTGCTACATTTAGCAACGACGACAAAGCAGTAATATTTACAGCACAAGACAGTGTGAGACAGGACTACGGCACACAGAAGGTGCTACATATACAGTATAATGTAATGTCACAGGTACTACGTGTATCAAGTGAAGACCGAAGACTGTTGTGATGGTTTTAAGTCACTGAAACTGCATTCCTCCTCCAGAAAAGTGCAATTTCACGCTGCAATTTCTGAAAATGTTGCACAAACTGTTCGACATTCCTAACTATAAACTGGAGACTAAATGCAAAAGTGAACAAGTCTTATAAACACTGATATTCATTTCAATATCTGTAACAAATTGCCGGTGACGTGTACGGTCGATGTGCACGGCCATTTTCGTCAGGGTTGATGAATGGTAGGGATGCCATATGTACTCAGTACATTTACTCACAGCGTTTTAAGTTTGTGAAAAACCTGTGATGTCGTCATTCTTTTTGCATCCAAGGCCCCCAAAAAGCTGTTTATGATCCCAATCCAACAGCAGCAGCTGTAATTACTGCGCCCACTTCCCGATACGACGGGGCATATGAATAATGTGGGCCAGGGCAGCAGGAACAGCAGCGAGGCACAGAGATGTCAGGCTGTGGATGTGACAGGTCCCAGCAGGGTTACCCGCCTAATTGGAGTCTGGGGGCCTGGTGGGATACATCAGGCCTGGGCCTACAAAGGAGCACCAGCCCCTGGCAACAGCAGACCACACCCCCCTCGCTAAATTGGCCATCAGTGAAATCCACCTTTACCGCAGTGTCGTGTTGTGGCTGGTGAGTATATGCAGGGAGAGTGAGACAACGAGGGAAGGACAGCGAGAAGGCAGAAGAATGGAGGAGGAGAAGAAAAACAAATACAGATAGAGAGAAGGCAGAGGAAAAGGACAGGAAGCAGGAGAGGAAGGGACAGAGAGAACAAGGAGGTATGAATAGGGAGAAGAAAGAGGAAAGGGCACAGAATGTGAAGAGGGAAGGACAGAGAAGAGGAAGAGGAAAGGACAGAGAAGAGGAAGAGGAAAGGACAGAGAAGAGGAAGAGGAAAGGACAGAGAAGAGGAAAGGAAAGAGAGGAGGAAGAGGAAAGGAAAGGGAGGAGGAAGAGGAAAGGAAAGAGAGGAGGAAAGGAAAGAGAGGAGGAAGAGGAAAGGAAAGGGAGGAGGAAGAGGAAAGGACAGGACAGAGAGAACAAAGGTGCAGTATGATAGAGAGAAGGCAGAGGAATGGACAGAGAAGAGGAAAGGATAGAGAGAAATTAGAGGAAAGGACAATGAGGATGAAGAGGGAAGAGCAGAGAGAAAGAAGAAGAAAGAAGGATGAGAAGGGAAGAGGGAAGGGAAAGACAGAAAAGCAGGAGGAAAGGATAGAGAGAAGGCAGAGGGCAGGACAGAGAGCAGACAGGAATAAAAAAAGGAAAGTGAGAAGGCAGAGGAAAGAAGAGAGATATCTGTAGGTTAATCTGGGGTCTGTTCCTGAAATGTACCCACTCTGATTTTAAGCTCCAATGAATTCTTCTGACACCAGGTTGCAGACGCTACTCGGGCTAATCTGCACCTCAAATATGTCAGATACCACCACTCTAGCTCTGTACATGCAAATGCTTTTAAACTCATTTAAATCAATTTTTTAAAACCCAGTTCCAATCTGTCCACTTCCACAATGCACTTCATCTGCTTAATAAGTCACAAGCTGAGCCCAAAACGGAAGCTTTTCCCTTTTATCATATTTAATATATGAAGCGTCTGATGTAGGAAAACTGTAGCGGGTTTAATTATAGCACCGTTAGATGGTGGTAGGTGTTATGTTACAGAATGCCCAGAAATAACTCAGATGAAATATATACATTAATCACATCATTCCAAGACTTTTTTTCCATTCATTTAAAAGCATTGTGAGTAGCCAAATATGTAACTTTGTATCAGGCAATGCATTGTTTAGGTTAAATATGAGATGCAGTGCTTCACTTAAATATTTGCCTTTTGTTGTGTGCAATACCTGACTTCCTGCTAATTTGCAGTGACCCTTTTTCCTCTAATTTCTGCTGTTCTCTGAGTGGTACATCATGAAGGATCAGAGCGCTCCCTGATATATACAGGATGCATAAGAGGTACAGAGGCACCGTGATGAACAGGCATGGTCACCCCCAATTGATAACTTTTACTGTAGACCCCCCCCCCCCCGCCCCCCCATTAACCAAATACAGCATCTTAGAAAAGGGGGCGGAGCTCTCTCACAGCAGAAATAGCCCAGGACCGCCAGCTCGGACCACGTTAAAGTCTCTCTGGTGATTTCCTCTTTCCGGCGGACAGTCTGCTACAAGCTTACAGCTCCTCCCGGATCGCTCTGCCAACCATTCTACTCTCGCTACGAATCAATAGGGCTCCTTCACAAGCGCCACTGTTAGCGCGTCTGCGATAGCCGCTTCTGACAGAGAGGAGTGAATCACACGGAAGCCTCCGGAGACGGCCGCGACGTGCCATATGGCCCTTTCTGCATTTCTCCGATAATTTCACACGCCGCGCTCCAGGTGCACGCCAGGTATGCGCCGTCCGAGAGAGCAGGAACGGAGCTTCGCAGCTACTCCGGGTAGCACGAGTGCAAGAGAACAAAAAACATCTACTGTCAGTCCTTTGACAGTAAATATTTCAGGAGCAATTTAATGAAGCATTGGTACTAACTCTGAAGAGAGAGAGCAGCATGTGAGTGTCAAGGGATCCGGAGCAGCTTTGAAATTAAATGCCATTTGCACAAGTACAGGTACACTGGAATGTTGCTTTTCACATATCCCATCATGCTCTCCTTTGAGACACACTCAAGAGTAAAGTTTGGGGTCCGAGCTCTGGGTCAATCATTTATGCATCCCCTGGAGCATTTTGAGGGGGGGAGGTTGCAGGTCTTGTTGAAGGGCCCAAAGGAGATGTTAGTATGCCGTCAAGACTAGGTTTCAAACCAGCAACCTTCCGCCCATTGGTACAGGGTCTAGCCCACTGAGTCACACACTGGCCCCCATGGTGTGACTCATTTGAAACTGAAGTGTAACAGCGTAGAAGCACTGAAAACCCCAAACAAATGGATAGCCCTGAATAGCCAAAAGAAAACTGACAAACACCACGATAGGAGAGCACATCAAACTACAGAACACATCAAAAACATCATCAGCAAAGATGAAAGAGAAGAATTTGTGTGTCAACAGTAACAAAAGGTCTCTTACTGTTCATTGAAAGAACAGATGACTCCCAATTACTGGCATATTGTTCGACTGACAGACCAAGGCAGCGTTTACTGGCATTTTGTCAATGCTGCTCAGGTTTCGCCCTCCCCCCACCCCCCCCCCCCCAATTAACCACAAACCTTCACTATGCTGTAGGAGGTGGGGTGTCCCGATGTGACTTTTTGTGTGGCCCCCAGAAAAAAAATTCTGGTCTGGATTCGTACTCTCTGGACCTGAAATCTCCACCTCTGACTGAAACGCCCAACCCCTACCTTGATTTTTACATGCTCACACTTCATTTTCATTTTAGTTCTGATGCTCTCACGAGTACAAACACAAAGACATGCACATGCAAGCAAACAAATGTTTTCTAACTTGACATATCTTCATCTTGATGTGAAAAAACAAACCCCCCGCTGTTTCTTGGTCTGTTAATCTTCTCGTTCATTCCGGTTCATGAAAGAGTAGGCTATGACATTAGCAGCCCGTCTTTCCACGTAATGCATGCAGCGAGTCTATCACCATAATGGATACTACGTTATCTTTAGTGTTTATAATTCATACAGGAGCCAGAGCAATTAAACCTCTGTGCAGAAGTATGCGTGGAATAACATTTCAGAGATAACCGCTTTCTCAGGCAACATTTTCCCCCTAATGAGGGACTGAGGAAAACTTCTCAGTTTACTTGCGGTGAAAATAAGATGGTGTTACCTTGGAGATAACTGGCAGGAGTTTGCAGGCAGAGATGATCAATCTGAGGCAGTTAATGAGCCTTCAGCGAGAGTGTGTCCCTCTCTTGTTGAGACCACTGGTCCAGCATAGGTCAAGTAGAAGCCAATGGCTCCCCAAGTCAACTACCTGTGGACATTCACTGAATTTCTTGAGTATCAGCTGGAACATGGATGGCGGAACCTGGAGCATTGCCAAGAATGCAGCGATGGACAATCAAGAAAAAAATCGCCTACAAATAATTAAATGCAATAGAACTTCATTAATAAGCCTCATTTATGCCTGTCAAAAATGCACTGTGAAATTTCATAGTAAAACTTGTTTGACAGTTTTACTATGTACTTTCACAGTTCGACCAAGATTTTTTTTACAGTGAATTGGTACCCTTTTCAAAGTTCTGGTATGAAATCTACAAACTTAACTATCAGAATCATCAAACACCAGAACAGGCGATCATGAACTTCAAAGTAAAACAAGAGTTAACAGGTCTGCTATGAAACATTCATGGTCGAACTGTAAACTATATAGTACAACTATGAATAATTAAGGTTTAACTGTAAGCTTTACAATTTTTTTGTCAGACTTTCACAGTGCATTTTTTTCCTGGGTGTATTTTTTCGGCAAGGCAAACAACATCGATTACTGAGTGTAGCGATTTGAAATCTATGAATCAGCAGCATTTTTAGATTGTATATTTAATCTTGTTGCATCAGAAAGTGTGAGGTGTGAGGTGAGCAGGACCCAGTAATCTAGAAAGGAATTAAAGAGAGTTTATCCCCCCCCCCGCTCAGATGTGATTTCACAGTCCATGTCCTGGGAGAAAATTAAACTTTGACGTTTGCGCACTATTACCTCAGGGGGTAGTTCCTATCCCTAATGGGACTGATGGTAATTATCTTGCCACCCGCAGGTGAGCAGGACCAGCCCCCCCACAAACGTAACGCCACACTCCATCTGCATCTCGAGGTCCCAGCTGTGCTTGACAAATGAACCCTAACAGGCGACTGCGAGGACGAGCTTGGGGCTCACCGCCTGGTCCACGTCACCTGCTGGTCCGGCCTGCCGCATCACCATCACCTCCATCGCTTTAGAAAGCCAAGTTGCTGCTAATTTTAGTCCTCCTTCTACAACTGAGGAAGGAGAGTGCATCTGGCCCATTCCAGTGGTGCGTGTTTTAGGTTCATATGAACTGCTTGTTTGGTCCTCAGTCTGCAGTGGGGGAAATAGGTCCTGTTCAATTCATTCCTTCCATTCATCCAACCCTCAGAGATACTTTTTGCTCCTTACTTGGGAGTTTTTCGTTCCTGTCCTCCACTGTCTTCTGGCTTTCATTCGTTCCCTCTCTCCGTTGCCCTGTTCCCTCCACCGTTAAATGACGTGATAATGGATTGTCACACATTCTTGTCTAAAGTGCCTTGAGGTGACTCTGTTGTGAAAGACGCTATATAAAAATAAATTGATAGTGATAGAAATGATCCATCCATCATCATCCAAGGCCACTCTTCCAGTGCGGGATTATTATGTGCCTGTAGCCTCTCCCAGGAAGTTCAGGGTATAAGGCGGGGGTCCCAATCTCCCCCTTGATTTACACCCAAGGCTACACAACATAAATCAAGCTGTGAGAAAGCCCCCCCCCCCCGCTTTAATTTGTAAAAAAAAACTGTCCTGAACAAATAATAAAATAAATGATGGCATATTAATTTATGTAGCCCCTTACTTCTGTTCAGACAACTTCCAAAAATCCAGTCGCTAATTAGGAAATAAAGGAGAGTCCTCTCGGCCAGAGAGAAGGATTTTCAGGCCAAAAGTCCTGCTCGCATCTAAAACTCATCACTTGACTTATTTGCAGAGTCGTGCGGCGGTAATTCCGGAGCAAAGCGGCCAGGCCCGGTGGCTTGTCTCGTTTCCTCATACCCTTGCCTAATTTACCATGTGTCACGCCTTTATGCGAAAACACTCCATGTCGTTAGAGTCTGCCGCTTAGCGAAAGGGCGGGGGGGGGGGGGGGGGGGGGGCGGGTAGCCGCAGTATGGCACCGGCCATTTTCTAGCGAACACCCGGCACAGCAGTATCCCGCTTAATGATGAGATGCAGCTCACTCTCGTCTCATTGCCGACCTCAGACGGCTTAAAAGGGAGAGCTGGTCACACCAAAGAGCCACTTTTTTTCTAAATTATAAATAATGTATAAAGAAAGCGCGTCAGTTAGGGACATTCAGGATAAAGGCTCCCCTCTGTAACTAGTTATAGGGTTGGCTGATTAATTATCACTTAGAGGAGGTTTGTACATTCTCACTTTTAGACTTCGATCTTTGCGTTTCTATACTTTTCCTGTTTCAGTCCTCTAACCGTTGCCGACCTGCACTGTGTTACTTTTTACGTAATGCGTTTCGCTCTCTGGAGTTTCTGCAAAACATCCACCTCCATGACAATCACACCTATTATATACAGCAATAAAACTCAATACAATAACTTTGAAACTGCTCCCAATTCATCACCATATAAATCACACGCACTTCACAGTCCATCTGCACGTCACTCTTCCAAATCCCGGCTCCACCATTCCTTTTTCCTGCAAGGGAGGAAGCGAGAGGGAGAGGTCACCATCAGTCTGACGGAAACTGGCAGCAGACCCTCTGGGACTCTGGGGTGACCATGCGGTGAGAATCTCAATGAAAATGATCATGAATGTCTCGGAGAACGCATGCAGCACTCAATAAAATAAAATAATTTTAGAATGTTTTTAATGCACTGATGGTGCTCAAATACAAAAATCAAACCCTTGTTTTGCAAACTAGAACAGGCTTATTGAATTCTCTACAAGAGACACGACATTATGTTTACATACCCAAGAAGAATCTCAATTATTCTGTAAGTGGAAACAATAAAATGTGTTACTGTTGATCCAAAAGTAACTGTTGATTAGGAGAATAGTTTGTACTTTAGAAATATAATTTTAGTGCTTTTAGAGACAATTTTATGATACTTTCTTTTGGATCTAAATTGGAAAAACATTTCCATGAGAATTGATTTGGTTTTTACCAAGGATTCAACAAAAACCCACCAATGCATAACTGCTCTTAGTTTGCAGTCGGATTAAATGTCATACAGCAAGGTGGACGGTGGCCCTCTAGTCGCGTCTCGATTTTGGGGAAGGTGCTCGCTCTGTCTTGGCTGCTGGTGGATCAGAAGGTGAGCTGGGAAGACCCAGTGGCAGTGGATTCGCATTTCAGGTTCCCGGTTCCAGGACGGGGGCGGGCGCACGGAAGTGGATCGATCGCCTGCGACCCGCAGATGGAAATGGCTGAGATATATGAGCAGCCGCCACGTCTGCAAAAGGCTGTTAAAATAAGCCGTCAATAAACACAGCCATCGATTAACCAATTGCGGAGGGGGCTCACTGACTCTACCTTATTACTGCTTGTACCTCTCCGCTCACCGCTGTGTAAATATATACAGCAGATCGATGTGGATAGTTAGGCGTTGCCTTTAGGTCCTGTTTCCGGACCTCCTGACGTAGGCCGACACGGGCCGCTACACAGCCAGCTCCGTTTTAAGGATTGTGTGGGAAAGGGGACCTGTGAGGCAAGAATGAGAACGAATTCCCGTAAGCCGTATGATTTATGTAAAGAGTGGCTGGAAAACATACCACTAGTGGTGGTGAATCTGAGCTGAGGTGACTGGGAAGCGGCCAGCGAAAGAGGTCATGGGGGGACATCCGCCAGGGAGTCTATTCCTGGCCCCTGAGAAACCAACTTGTTTACTCTTTAAATTCTCCCCAACAATCTGCTCCACTGAGCGAGGCAAACTCACATCCTGGTTGGGCCCATTTCCACCAACCTTGCCGGCTTAACATTCCCAGCAGGTGGTTTCCAGACTAACTAGAATGAACCAGCCGTTGATTCTATCCAGCCGCGTGGTGCAGATCGCCCCCTGCTGGTGCAAGGTGGATTCCCAGTTGGACCATGACATTACATAATACTTCAGAAAAATATTTTAAATAAATAAGATTTAATTGAGTCGAGTGCTGGGGAATATTGTGAAAACATTACTGCACACTTTGTTGTTATTGCATGAATAAAAATTATCTTATTGTTTCCTGTAATTAATTAATTTATTTATTTTTGCAATAATGCATTCATGCCTGAATCTCCTTCAATAAACATTATGCCATTTAATCAATAGATTCCATGTGGATTTTGGTCCAAAACTGTCACCAAGTTTAAATGATAAAAGAATATCTGTAGCAAATTAGCATAATGAAACCGAACAGACTTTTATTTTGCCTCAGTCACCCAGCACTGAATCCTGCTCGCGTGGCTTATGTGAGTCCTAGGCAATCTGTTCAGGAGACTCTCCATAGTCACTAGCTCTCCGTTCCAGTGGTGAGACTGACGTCCTGCTCAGGCAGGCTCTCTGTTTGTTAAACATGAGTGCATTTTAATTCCTCCAAGTCTAGCAGCAACAGTGATTTAAACCCCTTTCATCTAAAGCACTTTTTCCAAGGAGGTGGGAGGTGGGGAGCATGCAGAGTGGAGAAGCACGATAAGTAAACACCACACTGTGTCTCCCAGCCCTTACTATTATCCACACCCTACTTCTTGGTATTTGGGTATTTATAAAACAAGAGCATAGAGTTCATAAATTTCTCAGGAGCCCATCTTCAAATAATTTAAACAGCAAAGATGAAAATGATTATGAATGTCTCAGAGAACACATGCAGCACTCAATAAAATAAAATAATTTTAGCGAAAATATTTTAACAAAACTCCCTGCACTATAATGTTCCTGCAGAACTGAAAGAAAAAACCTGATCTTAAGTTAGTTTACTAGCGATGTAAGAGTTACACATGCATAACATGTAATGTTGGTAGGCTATTCCTATCGTACATCATCCAACCCTATAATATACTACAGCCATCTTTCGAATTCAGTACAAAATACCTCGCCTCACGTTGTGATGTCATTCGGCGCCAGTACCAATTTTTACACTAGGGGAAAACCAACACCTTGAAGTACCGTACTTTTGGTACTTTCTCTTTGGTATATTGCCTGGTGCGGTGGAAAAGCTGCCTTTGAGAAAAATGCCTTTGGAGTGTAGTAGGAAGACAGAAGTCACAGAGACACTCTGCGATCTTCTTCACCCCACAGTGATTTGTCACCACATCCAGGTCAAATGAAAAACAAATTTCTGATTCTCATTTTGTCCATTTTTTGTTGTTTTTGAGATCTTTTTTGAGAGCTTGGAGAGAATGCACTTCGAACACCACATTGCCGCACCCACCACACAGCGAAACACCTTGAGATCTGTCTGCAGCCGCCAGGTGTTACACAGGCATCAGCAATGAGGATCCTGTCAGCTGGGTCACCCTCAGGGAATCACGCCACATGCCTGAAGTGCCGTAACTGACGCTCCCTCACAATGTAGGTAATCTGCCTCATTCAGGACTCCCTGAGCAACCACTCATTCAACACAAAGTCAAACTAACGATTCTCTGAAGAGATACAGTCCCAGTGGAGTCCAATCTTTGTCACAGGTCACTACTGTAGGTAGTGTCCACATCTTGCAGCCGTCATCTTGCAGCCATACTGCAAAGACTTCGACCTTCATCCTCTTACAACGATATCAGGAGCACCATACACCCCTTTCCAACGATCTCATCACCCCCCCCATGCTCTCCTAATACATCTACTGACTTCACAGGAAGAGTCACCAGAGACATGCATGTCGCTGCCAAGGTAAGAGAACCTCTCAGCACAGTCGACATTCTCTCCCTAGACGGACACACTGCTGATGGTTGTGTCCAAGAGGCCATCAAAGGCTTGGATCTTGGTTTTTATCTTGGACACTTGCAAGCCCAGACACTCAGACTCCTCGTTCGGTCTCTTGAGAGCCCCAATCAAAGCCTTCATTGACTCTATGAAGATCACAGCATCATTGGCAAAGTCAAGATCAGTGAATCTTTCTTCAACAACAGATGACCCACAGTCGCTGGACCCCACGACCCTGCCCAACCTCCAGTTCATGCATGCATTCAATAGACTAGAAGCAAGAACACACCCCTGACAAACTCCAGAATAAACCGCGAAGAACGCAGAGGTTCTGCCTCCACTCTGCACAGCACTCACAGTACAATGTACAGGCCGGCCATGACATCCAGCAACTTCAGGGGATCCTGTGATCAACTGAGTTGAAATATTTTTAAAAAAAACTCTATCAACATTCACATTTGTGCTTGATAAAACCTACCAACAGGAGATGGTCAATGGTTGGTTTCTTAGACATAAAACTAGACTGCTCCGGTCACTGGTAGGTCAGCAAATGATCTTGGATCCTATTGAGGATGACTGTAGCAAGGACCTTGCCCAGCACTGAGAGCAGTGTTAACCTCCAGTAGTTGCCACAATCCAGGCAATCACCATTCCCTTTCCACAACAAGTCCCATTTTCCAGTCATTTGGGATGATTCCCATCTCTGAAATGGAAGCAAAGACTGCTTGTAATGCCAGGTGGACAGTTTAGAGAAGGTCACGCTGGAAACCACAAATCCCTGCATCATTCCCCACCCTCAGTTGGTTCACCAGCTGTGCAATCTCAAAGAGATTGGGTGGTTCACAACTAATCGGAGGATCTGCCTCAAAAACTATGGACCCAGAGTTGTCCGCAATCTTAGCCAGAGGAGGATTCCATGACCCCCCCTCCCCAACTCTCCGAGGAACAGATTAGAATGTGCGTCATGCTTCGATCCCTCTATAATCAGGACGTTGGTTACTAGACCATAGATGGTGCGTCACTTGCTCACAGGTCCCTCTTACAAATGCCTCCTCATCTGTCCGCAGAGTCCTTGCAGCCGTCCTTCTCAGTTCCCGGTAGAGACTGGAGTTGTTATCAAGCTGTGCACTGCAAATTCTTTAGATAATAACCTGGGTGCCCTGTGAGATGAAACACCTCCTTTTGAGAACACCAGCAACACCAACACAGTCCTCAGCAACTTTCAGAGTCTTGTCACAGAAGGTCTCCCACATTACATTAGAGTCAGCAGTCACACCCAAGTCTGGAAGTTCCTCACACAAACTGCATGCAAACTCAGTAGGAACAGCCTGATATTGGAGTCTGGCCTGATCCAGCCGTATTCTCCCAGTGGGGAGTAGCTAACTGGACCTAAACTGTATCTTCAGAGTAGCAACAACAAGTCTATGGTCAGAATTCACAAACTGAGCACTTCTGTAGACCCTGCAGTTCTGCAGGAGCCTCCAGCATCTGCCCACGAGGATGTGATTGACTTACCACCAGTATTGGATACCAAGTCCAACCATGCAGCCCTGGGCACTGGAACCGAGATCCAGCGACAGCTCCTGATATTTTGCAAAGTCTAGGAACATGGGTCCACTTTCACCACAGACTTGTGGGTCCTCATCGCCAGCCCTGTCATTGTCATTGGCTGCACTGAAGTCACCCATGACCAAACATCAACCACTGAGTGAAGTTGCAAATCAAATGTCTCCCTCACCGATACATCAGTCACTGTGGTCAGAGCATACACTACGACAACAGACAAAACACCCAGAGAATGCCCTAATCTGAGCCTCATAATACGCTCATTGAAAGGAGTGACATCAGTCCATCAGCCGATCCGCTACAGCAACAGCTACTCCCTGAGTATGGCAGCCATCAGGGTGACCAAGCCAATAATAGGTGTTCCCGCTTAAAGAGATCTGTCCACTCCCCAGTCTGCGTACCTCAGAGAGTGTCACCACTGAACAGCGGAGTTTACAAAGAACCACAAACAACAACAAATTTATTTTTATATAGCGCATTATCACAACATTACATTGTCTCAAAGCGCTTTACAGTATCCTCACCCAAAGCCCCCAGTGAGTAAGCCATAGGCGACAGTGGCAAGGAAAAATTCCCTAGAAGGAAGAAACCTTCTCATACAGAGCTGAATGGTCTTGGTCGCTTGCACTAGAAGGGTCCATCAGGTTTGCGAAGTTGACCGTCGGCCATGGACGCATGTCGCTTGTGTCTCTTCGGTTAAGCCAGCACGTTGCAGACCTTCAAACCTCCACCCCAAACCTCCCCCAATGATCACCTGGCCCTTGACATTTCAGACAAATGTCTGGCAGCTGATCTCTAGCAGATGAGATTTTCCAGCTACCGCCTAGGAGTTATTCCTCTGAGAAAATAAGAAACAAATGTTCCCAGCAAACATTCCTCTTCCTGACCTCTCTGTAAGGCAGAACAGTCAACTCTTCATGAAGTGGGAAATGGGAGTGGTCATCCACCAGCCCCAGCCCCCCAACCAACGTACTACTCAGAGTTTATGTTCTCTGCATTTTCCCACACTGTTGTTGCCTTTACTATTTTTTTCACAATGCTTTGTTTATCATTTCATCTTTTATACCTTGGCTGAACCAGCCTTGGATAATCACGGCATGTTTAAAGGGCACCCAGGGCTGTCTCAAGACGTGGGGGGGCTGGTCAGCGCCACACCACTTTTGTCTGGCCACCATGGTAAAGCTCACATGTGGCTGCTCTTCTAGGACCATAGAACCTCACAGAGGCAAATGAGATTCAAAGAAGGGGAAGAGAGGGAGAGATAGAGAGAGAGAGAGAGAGAGAGAGAGAGCACAATAAATTACAGTAATATCAAGATTTTAAGCATCCTGGGATGATGGCAACACATTTAACATGAACACCACTCTGAACAAATTGAATGCACCTTGAATGTTATTGCAAAGCAAAGCAGCATAACCCTGTAGGAATAGGGGATAAGTAATAATAATACTAATAATAATAATAATAATAATAATGACAGGAGAGGACAGGAAAAAGACCCCCGTGCTGTTCATAGCTGCGATGACCGCGCTCCCTCTCAGCCTTTTGTCTGCCGTTTGTTGGGAGACACGGGAACGTGGATTCGTTCAGCAGGAGGATAGAGTCGTTGATTTATCGCACCTGTGAGAGAGAGTATGGATGGGGTGGGGGGGGCTTTATAAAAATGAAATGAATGCTCTTATCACTGCTTTCCAAGTGATGCACTTTCACTGCCCCCCCCCCCCTCGCTCCCCTACCCCCATGACTCATGGCCGCGGCCGTAGTTATGAAAGTTTCCTCTCCACCTAACGCTGGGCACCCATCCACATCCAGGACTCTCAGTCCGTCCTCCACTCTTCTCCACCACCCCGTTGCCACTGCATCCCATTACTTCCATTCCAGCTTGTCCAGTTTATTATCATCTATGCAATTTATATTCATGTATTTTCCATCTTCAAATCTGCCTGGTTGGTGCATTGAAACATCTATCCATCTGTTCATTTTCAATTCATATAGCCATCCATCTTTTATATATATATACTTGTGTGCATGTCTCACAACAGCAGCAACGCGCAGTGCAATTGGAAGTGTGCAAAAAACAGTACATATACACAATAACAATAAATAGTGCACAGCTTTAGAGTTAATAAATATAATATGTGCCTCAGCACAATAATATCCCTCGGAATGAATAACATTATCTTATATTATCTTGTCTTATCTTGTCATGTCTTAGTTACAATGGACAATGATGCAGTAATAGGCAGTAGTTCCATGACCAGAGCCCTGCGTTCTGATTGGCTGCTGCTGCTGCAGTACCGCCCATTATGGCTTGCTTGACCAGGGTCCTTGACGTGTCCCCTGCCTTCTGCCCTGTGCTTCCCAGGATAAGCCCCATGCTCATCACGATCCTGTACTGAATAAGTAGCTATGGAAACTGATGGACAGCTGAATAAAAAGAGTGGACAGGTTACTCTAGCCCAGTGTTTCCCAGTCCGGTCCTCAGGGACACACAAGACGCTCCATGATTTTGCTCCCTCCCATCTCTGAGTGGGAGCAAAAATGTGGACTGTCTGGCAGGGAGCCGTCTGTTTGTCCCTGAGGACCGGGTTGGGAATGCCCTTGCCCATTGTAACACTTGCCCTGGTCGTTCTGTACAAGTTCTGTCTCACACTGTTTTCCTACAATCTTCCAGCAGTTTGTACCTGATATTGATCCGCACCCTGCCGCAGCACACGGACGCCCACGCTCCTCCTTAACGCCGACACTGATGGCCCCTCCTCCCCTGCCCGAATTTCGGGGCTGCGACGCCTTGCAGGAATAGCGAGCCACTGTACCTCTGAAACAGAAACTACCCTCAGAATCTGAATACATTTATTCGCCAAGTATGAAAAGTACCAGGAGTTTGTTTTGCTGCATGAGACATTAAACACAGAATCAAGACAAATACCAAAGGCAACAAGTAGAATTTAAAAAATGAAAATAGAAGCAAAAAGTACATACTTGCAAAAAATAATTGAGTGCCAACAGCAGTGGTGTGTGTGGAAAAAGCCTTTTAAATATGCATACATATAAAACAGTCCCTTAAGTGGCAGTGAGCTCGTCATGGGTCCTTATTTAGGAGACCGATGGCCTGCGGAAAGAAGCTGATCGGGTGGAAATATGTCCTTGTGTTCAGGGCTCTCACCTTGGCTTGGGTGATGGGTGCTCTGGGTCCAACATTAGACACTCAGTCTCGATGATTGCAGGTCTTCGCGCTTCCCCTTGGCTTGTCAGCACCCGCAGGCAGATGCGTGCTCACCGGCTGCTACGCACGGCACCCCCTCCCCCCCCCTCCAAAAACACGCTCAGCTGACCAGTTCTGCAGACGTCTCTCCGAAATCGCGACTTCCTTACACCACTGCACCTCCCTGAATGTGCTTTGGAAGCCTTCCAGTTTGCAAAACAGTGCGATTATTCAGCCGAAAACACCGGCAGGCTACAAGAGGGGTCCTTTTTAATATCGCCTTTTAAACTGCAAAATAGGCCTAGTTAAACAGTATTTAATGCGCGCAAAGATCTATATTACAGATTCCGGCTGAGTTAAGAGAGTCTGCATTATTATGATAATTAGGATGATCGACTCATTTGCATTTTAAATGTTATCATCCTTGATGACTCACACAGCATTTGTGGTGAAACACAGTCATAGTGAACCATCAATGGTTGCATCCTCATCAGTGCATCTAGCGTGCAAGGCTTGTAATTACATGTAAGAGACTGTAAAGGGACATAAAGAAGATAGAAAGCTAATGAATACAAGTCACATCCTATCAGTGCAGTTCACACCAACTATAGCGAATCAGAGGAGAGGAGTGATTGAGTTTTACGACCAGGGGCTTGAAGAAGAGGGTGGTGTCCATAGCCCACAGATGGGAAGGGAGAAAAAAAAAACGAATGGACCAGCACTGGAGGGAAGAGATATTAACTTTATGACTGATTTATGTTACAGGATTTGAAATGGTTGCTAAGAGTCATATTAGTTGAAAATGAGCCTTGAGCTTCCATCTGGTGACCTAATAAACGTATAAATTAAGAGAAGACATCTTTCTCCCTCACTGTGCACCCGAACAATGTAAATGCCTGTTTAAAAGTGAGACTCCCCACATTCTCACACTCCTGTGGGTTTCTCTCCTTTCAAGCAGTCATGCTAGCAGGACATCAAAACCTTCAAAACCTTAACGTGTTTCTTCATGCTCCCACGTTCAAAGGTGTTGAAATACCGTCTTCCTCACATCCCCTTCAGAAGTGCTGGTTTCCTTTTGCCTTCATCAACCCGGCTCGTTTACCCGCATCTCAGCCTCTAGAACATTCTCTCCCAAGCTCAAATGTTTTCGGAGATAGAGTCGCACACCTGCTCCTAATTTCCAGTGACACCATTTGCGAGTGGGGGGGGGGGGGGGGGGGGGGGGGGGGGACTTAATAGGAGCGGACAAGGTAGAGCGGGATGTGTATGTCGTGGATGGGCATTTATCTTTACGACGGATGGCAGCTTCCCCATCGAGGGGCGAACATCTATACTTAACTCGCAGCTCTAATCACAACGGAGACTTCAGCGGAGCCCGAAAATATGCTCGTACAGCGGGTGACTTGGCAGACGTGAGCGGCTCATAGGCGTTTTCGCTCACACGGGAGCCGACGGCGAGCCAAGGCGGTGGGGAGACGTCGAAAACGAAATTGCGCCGAAAGCCATCAAGGAAAAAAACAGCGTTCTCGGCGGCTCTGAAAGCGAAGAGCTGAATACGCGGCTCGAACGCTTTGATGATGCGTTTCGGGTGGAGGTGACAGGCCCTTTGTTTAAAGGGGACTGTCTGAACGACAAATAAAACAATATACCAAACTGCACACTTTCCGTGGTTCTGTGTAACAGAATCAAAGCACTGCTCACCCCAGACGTATCCCGCTGTCATTTTGTGCTGTGCTGAAATGCTACATTATTTGGACAAACCCTGTTTTTTTTTACTCTAAAAGACAAACCATGTTTTTCCAGTTTTCTAAATGAAACAATGCTTTATTTGCCATTTTCACCGTTACATTGGAATGCTTCGTTGCGAAAAATCCCATCAAAGTCTCCTTTGAGACGTACACACTTATACACAGTACCAGTCAATAGGTTGGATAAGCAAAGCTGCCTACATAGAAGAGTGATGGAGTTTCGCATCACATGACCTGGCCACCTGATCTAAACAAGGTAAGAATGGTTTTGGAGACTTTGACCAGAGAGTGAAGGAAAAGCAGCATATGTGGGACCTTCGTCAGGACAACTGGAAACGTTTCCCAAGGGTCCACAGCACTGAAATAGAGGAGAAAGCAGGGTCAGCCAGTCCCGGGGGCAACTGGGGTTAAGGGCTTTTCTTAAGGGCCCAATGGGGGGGTCACTCTGCCGGCCCTGGGATTTGAACTGGTAACCTTCTGAGTCCCAGCCCCCAGGTCTGCCCTCCTCCAACAAATCCATTTTATTTGCTTAACTTTCTTGGTCAGTGCCTGATTCCATATAGTATGTTATATTTTATAGTTTTAATGTCTTTATCCTAAATTTTGAAAGAAGTACAAATAAACTTTTCTGTGGCTAGGTCCAAACTTTTGACTGGCACTCTACAAGTGAAAGTAAAGCTTGTGGGTTGAGTGCAGGTTTCTGACCATTTGGGGGGCTGTGGCGGGGTGGTTAAGGGCCTTGCTCAAGGACCCAATAAACATGTGACTATTCTGCCGGGGCTTGAACCAGCAACCTTCTGGTCATAGGCAGCACAGAGGCTAAACCCAAAGAGTGACACTCAGTCCCCTAGGATGCCCCCCACCCCCCTTCCTGACTTTATTAGGAGGATAATATTTATGTGGAGTCCTGACGGTGCAAAGACAGCAGCTGTTTGTGGGAATCTGTCTTAATTAACACTGTAGTCAACTAAAAAAACAGCATTCATTATGATGATGACGAAAGTGACAACACCCAGCCGGATGATGCAGATTCTCATGCTAGCAGTTTTTGCTAGTAGTCAACTGGGCTTGTTCAGCAGTCTGACATGCAATTTTTTTAGCAGCCAGTAGGTTTCGGCTTAGGTTGTTGCACTCACCCTTTGTCTGAATTACTCGCCTCGGGATTGTGGGTGAGACTAATTTCCAGCCCAGAGTACACTACTTGGTCATTGCCATCAATCCTGCTCTTACACATTACACACACCATTGCCATTCTGACAGCTATTATAGGCAATAAACTGGCCACACCTGTGACCAGTCTGGCTAAAGAGTCACCAATAAGCCGACAGCTGCCCGGCACACCCATCTGCATTCGTCTGTTTCAGTTCGCTTGGGTACCGGTCAGGCTTTCACTTGCGAGGCGTCCAGTAGCCCTGCCCCAGAGCAGAGAGAGCTCACTGACATCAATCATTCTCCTTCATCAGAGTTCCTGAGCGGCGTTCATCTGGCAAACCGTTCCCGCTGCAGTGCATTCTGGGAGAGGTCTCACAGCCAACACACGTTTTAAAGCATCAGCAGAAAGCTGAACCGTCCGGGACCAAGGCTGCAGAAGAACATTCATTAGTAGAGTGTTTTGCATGTTGCCTTAGCGCAGGGGTCCCCAATTTTCTCTTTCCCGGGGACCCACATTCCATCAGCCAATACAAAGCCAAGGACCACTGCCCCTGATAAAATGTGCTAGCCGGGGGGGGGTGACGATAAAACTTGCATGGACGATATAATTTGTCTGTGGGTGCTTGATGATAAAACTGGTGAGAGGGTCGGCGGGGGGCGGGGCGATCGTGAAGGCCAAACGTTTGACTTTGGCGGATAAGGATTGCCTCCCCGCTGGTGGCCTATCGCAAACCCCCGTCCCAGTGGTCAAGGCTGTGACTCGTGACCTGAGGGCACTTACCCTGAGCTTACTGTGAATCCTTAGAGCATCCCGCTGCTAAGCCGAGTGCACCGCTCCCAGATAAAAGGTGCTCTAAGCAGCTGCAGCATGAATAACAATGCAGGTGTTGCTGTGCACGTTGCCCCCGGTAACAGGCTCCTGTCCGTTCACTTTATCTATGAACGCTGACAAAAGGCCTCCCTGTTTCCGTGACAGGTGACAAGCTCCGTGATTCTCCGGGCAGATGGGACCCCCTTCTCATCCTTTTTAATTTGTCGAATGATCATCAGCCCAACTGGCACAGGTATCAGCATCGAGGAGGACCTGGGGTAAATGGGGGGGGGGGCGTGGCTACAGGTGCCCGGCCAATAGATCATCCCTCCTGCTGCTCGATAATTTTTAATGCTGCCATGTCAACCCCCACAACCCGACTAACAACTATCATCATCGCCAGCCCCCCAGTCAGCAACAATTACCACAGACAGCACTCCCAATCCCACCCCAGTTTGGAACTACCCATCAGAGGCCTCCCCTCCCTCCCCAAACACTGGTGCCCTCCCATCTAGCCTAAATGCTCAAATTTCTCATTCAGACAGCCACCTTTAAACAAATGGCGTCCTGGTAACTCGATGAACGACAGCCCGGAAAGGCGACTCGTTACCTGTTCTCTCTGGCCTCAGAAAAGCAGAAGGTTGTTTGCTCTAGACCCAAAGGCCTCTGGTTGCACAGCAATGATATCATACATAAAAGAAACTTCGCAATAATTTACAACTCAAAACAAGCGATATGCATTCTCCTAGTACAAAGCGTGAAAATGATTTCAAAGTATCCGATCTATGATTTGTTCTGTTTAATAATAGAGGTTTGTCAGAAATGGGGTGTTCATTAAAGAAGCATGACGTTGCTTACGATTTTCTGAGAGAGATGTGTTACTTTGTAGGCAGGTTTCTTAGTATAGTATTTGAATCTGAGTCACTGGTTATGCAGTAATCATTGTGTGTGTGTCTGGATTCTGTTTATTTTACATTGTGGGGACCAAATGTTCACTGAAATGACCAAAGGAATGAGGGCAGAGGCACCCTGCTGTTTTAGCTTTGAAGCTATTTTTATTTTCCTTAGACATATTGACTTGCAGTTATGAGGTGGAAGAGCCCAAATCAAAATAAATGGCTGACTTCTGGACAGGGAGGGTGACGGAAGATTCACAGCAGCTCAAATCCATCACTAGAACCTGAAATGCGTTTCCACGGACAACGCACACAAACGTTCCTTGGAAATGCTCCTGAAATGTTCATTTTCAGCTTCTTCTCATAGGCAGTAAGAGGTTTTTTTTGGAAAGCATTTGAACATCGTTACATTTCTCTATCAGTACCACTGTCTGAGGTCTAACTGTCGGTTTAAAAATGTCATACAACAATGCAGAGTATTATCACGCAATGCTGGTTCCACGAAGCAATTATGGGAAATAATAAATCTGTCAAATGCTGGGCGGGCTCCCGAACTAACGATGAGTTATCGCATCGGCGTCTGATTACAACGCGTCCGTAATTATGCCCCCTCCAGGCACCGACGAGACATTGTGCCATTCATGACGTGACATGTCATGGCCGTTATTCCAATCCACACCCCGCGTCTCCTTTCAGACCACGTACTTCCCCAGTGAAATGTTTACAGCAAGCACCTTACCTACCCGTCCCTGCCACTTAAGGCTCAACTGCCAGGGGGTGACAGGCTTGTCACCTGCGGGCCAGGAAAGGTCACCGCGGGCGTCAGGTTCGCCAGCAGAGTTGGCAAAACTGCTTCCTTGTGTGTAGGACATCTGCTTGACAGGCATGAACCGGTTCACAGGGATGCAACTCAGAGCTGCTTTCCTTCATTGTAGACTGTGAGTTATCAGCAAGTCTCCAGCCGATCATAAGCATCGGTCCACCTCGTTTCCTGTCTTACTGGACTCCAATTCCGAACCAGTTAAGAGTGGTTTGTTGCCAAGATGTTCACATTTTAAGGATGCTGCCTTCCAACGCTATTTTCAGGACACTCATCGACAACCAAGGCTGGATTTGACTGATCTCCATCCTGTGTTTCTTTGCCAGCCGTTCATCCATCGCAGCTCTGTCACGTTACGTTGCACCCAATTGCCACTACCTGCTGTGAATAGAATGCTTTGGGAGAATTTCAAGGGGATATCTTTAGAAACAATATTCTGCATGAATGTCAGTATTTCACCATTCCCACTTGACATTTTCAGGCAAGATGGAGGGGTGCGGCCATTACAGCTAGAGGAAGTCAGGTGACCAAAACGATGATGCTGATTGGCCCTCCATGTATCATGTTTTACCCTAAATAGTTGCAGAGTGATTCATTCATCCAAGTTGACGTCGACTTGGAAGTGATAACGTATCCTTGCTTGGCATATTTACTCAACCTTGGCTAAAGAATTGAAGCCAGCGTGAAAAACATTCGCATTCTTCAACATGTAGCTGACATGCATGTCATTGTGATGCTTTTAAATGCGACCATGCTAATGCGCTATTCGTAAGACAGAAGCCCCTTTTACTACGATGTCACATTTGTGCTGTGATTAATTGAGGCGTCCCGATTGCCAGAGTAGTTCAAGCCTGTTAAATGATTCATCTTCCATGACGTACAGAAATAAAGTACGAGGACTTGATAAGAAGCTTGTGTACATTTAAGACATACGATTGCAGGAATGTGTAAGTTAGTGGGCTAGATTGAAGACTTGAACATACCACAGGGATGTGCTACAAATAATGTGGATAATCTATGACCCAACTGGAACTAGGGCTGCAGTTTTGAGTACATGCATTATTTATTGTTTGACACTACCTGCATTGGTTGTGGTTAGCGTGAGTAACTGTGTATTAATCTTTTTTCCTCTGTTTTCACTAACCTTGCCTCCCATCTTGCTTTACTCTCAGACAAGTAACTACTGCATCACCCGAGTTGAAGTACGGAGATTTTGAAAGATTCATTTGCTTTAATGATCCTCCTGTTGTTAGGTTTCAGATTCCGTGAGCAGTCCATGTTGAGACTTTCTGGTCAGTTGTGGTAATAATTTCAGGGTGCATATTTGCATATGTGCATATTTTAGCCATGCTAGCGGAATACCTTCCAGAAAACTCTCCAGGGCGTCAGTCTCAGGTGGCTCGTAAGCAAGGTTCAGACGTACAGAAGGTTGCAAGCTATACAACATCAATGATTGCCGATTATCGAGGATTCAACAGGCCGTAACTATGAAGTCACAAAGAATCCTTATTGTTACCTGCAAAAATGTAACTGTTTTTAAAAATGAGCCTGTAGGTGGGTGTAAGGGAGCGTTTCTCATAACCCAAAAAGAGGTGAAAAATGTAACATCACTGACTGGCATTTACCTCGGCCTTCATCATGACAGCCATCAGTACAGTGTAATGTCTCCCTCTGCATCCCACCCCCACCCCACGTTTGAACTCACACCCGTGAGTGTAGCACATTCTCACCGGCGTTAGCTACAGTCAGACATGAAGGCAATCTGAGTGATGTCACAGAACCGCAGGGCTGGTGAGGAACCAGCCCTGGGACACGTCCACCTGCCAGCCTCGTGGAGAAGCCCCTGAGATCTGCTACTAATTTGACACAGATGCAGCACTCCCCACCTCGGGCGTCCAGGAACATGCCTGTTCTCTTTGCCAGTCATCCGTGCATCCACAGCACCGCAATAAGTTTTCTTTCTCTCTTTCCACTTCTTTCCTGAGAGGATGTCAATCAAACAGTGAACCTTCTCCTTCCTTTTAAATTGTTTTGTGCTTTGTGGGGGTGAATTCGCCAAAGATAGCCGTCTCTCCCTCCTTGAGTGGGAGGGAAAATTGCAGGCTGCGCGCTCATTAATTGCAGGGAATGCCTGAATGCAGCAGCAGCGTGAAAGCGTCCATGACCTTTCAAGTTACATAAGGTCTTTTTGTTAGATTTAGGAGTGTGTTTAGGGTCATTACTGCGTTTCTTCTACGTTTTCTTTGTTTCAGGGTCACCTAATGCTTTCTGGACTCTGGGCCTATGTACTGCCCCTGGCCCACTTTACGTGTTCATCCCGTCCAGCATGTCCTCTGCCCTACATGCATGGTTAAGCCTGTGATCAGAAGGTCACTGGTTCAAATCCCATCCTTACCAAAATCATCATATTTCCACTGGGCCCTTGAGCGAGGCCCCTAACCCCCGGCAATGCTCCAGCGCTGACTCTGTGCTCAGACCCCAAGCTTCATGCTCACCCGTATGTATGTGTGTGTATGTCTCAACAGAGAGCATCATGGGATATCTGAAAAGAGTAATTGCAATGCTCCTGTGCAAATGGCAAATACAGCATCATTGTATTTGCATCATAAGTGGTTATAGAAGATGAGTGGCTATTATAAGTTGAGATGAGTGCTTATATCTGGGTGATATCTGAACACTGATTCGGATGCAGTGCCCTACCACTGCCAACAGGGGTCAGGGCAGGTCAGGGAGTGCAGGGCCTCAGGTTATCTGTTGTCGGATTGTTTTGCTCTTGATTCGCTTCGTTCCTGCAGGCTGCAACTCTCCCCAAAAGTTGACATTCAGCCTCTGCCTCCATCATCCATCCGCCCCAGGTTTGTCTGTGACCCCCACGTCCTCCCCCCACGTCTGGGTGGTGCGATGGACTTTCCCCACAGGCCCCGGCGCTGTCATGGTCAGGGCCGAGGAAAAAGGCTCCTCGGGCTGGCCATCTGTTGTGGTGGGTCTCACCACGCTGCCGCCTTTCCATCCCCGACTCGCGCCCTCCGCCGCCACCGGAAGTTCTGCTCAAATCCAACGTGACGGCCCAATGGCAAACCTCACTGCCAGCATTTCCCGTCTGAGACCAAATGAAATCGGCTGGCGAAGTCGGTGCCCCAGGCAGCTGCCTATGTGCGTTGACAAGGCACTGACTAGCGGAAAACCCTACGGGTCACAGAGCACTGAATCAGTCGGGGATTCACCGCGACCGTTGTGGGGGGGGGGGGGTCACGTGACATGAGTGCATATGCTTAAAAGGAAAAACAGCGATACCGCCTACGGAGTTCACAGTCCTTTGGAGTCCCATATGACAGTAACGCCCCATAATAACAGACCTGGCATGCAACGCTGCGTTAAAAGCAGGGCAGTGTGGCACGCAGACACGCCCCTGCCGATACTCACAGATGACTCACACCGCCGGAAATTAAGGCGTTCGCTGCTCACACTGACAGGAAAATAATTGGACTCCATCGCCTGTAACAGGGACCTCAGAGAAAAACAACCACAATGCAAAAGGTTGCCCCCCTCCCCCCCCTTCAGATTTCTTATGAAACGGTTCGGTAGAAGCATTTACATTGGACTGTGCTCCCATCAGCTCCGAACGGTTCATTTTAACTCCCCCCATGGCCTATAAAAACTCCCTATACATTTCTGCCAACCTGTGACATAGCAACAGCCGAAGACAATGCAGTTATTGTAAGATAAACACCCTTTTAAAAGGGTAATAACGTCACTGCGAAGATATTTCACCCCTAAATTCAGATTATCCTGCTCTGCCTGATTTCCTGCACAAAAAAAAATTCTTTTACTTTCTGAGAAAATAAGTTGCTAATGCTGTAATTCCAGTATGTCCGGCAGTGGTGGGGCTAGAAAAGTTTCAGTGGGGTGGCCAAGGAGGGACCGGAGGTCATTTCTGGGGTGGCGCTTAAATCTAAATATGAATATAAGACATCTAATAAATAAGAGAATATTTAAGGAACCTAAATTACATAACTCTGCCTTGTTTATAATTCAGGCAGTGGTGGAATTATCAAATACATATTTAATATATTAATTTCTTGCAGTTAAACTAACAAGCTTACAGTAAGTATAAGATCCCCAAACCTCTGCATTACTGCTGTTCTGAGAGCACATTTAGCTCAGCAGCACAATGAGCTCACTCTTTATCAGTATATCATCGGGGACACAGAGAGTATTTTTTGGGACCACATCCGGATTTTCAAAAGAAATAAACCTTCCTGCCGTGAATGAATAGATTTTATTACATTTGACCTAATGCCCCTTAATTACTCACGTCACTAATCATGACTGACATCAATTACGCAGCCTACAGTAGGCGGCTGGTTGATCTATGATCAGCTAAGTAATTTTTTTTTTTTTTTTTTTGCGAGGTAGGGGGGCGAGGTAGGCCTGCATGTCTTAGTTATTACGGTGATTTGTGTCATTGTGCTTCTAGTTAGAATGAATGAATAATGATGAAAGGGAGAAAAATTTCGGCGGAAAATGCAGCTCGGTCTCCAATTTCCTCGCTTCGGGAGAACGACATTGTGTAATTGAAATCGCTTAGGAGGGGTGGGGGGCTGTGAAAATAAAAGCACGTCTTAGGGCTTCTTCCAATAGTCGGAACAGAAAATGAAAATTACAAGCAGCATAATTAGAAAGACCATTTTTGCAGAAAGGAAAACAGGGGTGCCATCAAGACCTTCGGGTTGCTTTCTTCGGACGGTACTTAAAAGTAACTTACTTTCAGACGGCGTGAGTAACAGGCCCGGGAACGGAGCCTAGAAGTAAAACCTGCCTGGCAGTTTTGCCGTCATCATCCATCTGAGTCGGGCTGACGGCAGGCGAAGGACGCGCTGTCGCCCCGATAGAGACGGAGCACAATCGTGCTCAGGGAGCGCATTGTTAAAAACGCCGATCCGACAGATATCCGATCTATATTTTACCGGAGACGCTCAGTCATTCATAATCACGGCGTAAAAAAACGGTCCGAAATACTGTGTCGTTTGCGCGTTAATGTTGACAGGTGCGCTGCGCTTGCGGGACTTCACTGACCGGCCATCAATCGCTTCCCCCGTGGGAGATTGCTTTGCTCTTCAGAATGTCGCCTTTGCACTTATCCTTCTTCTGTCACTCATCCTGCCATAAAGAAAGCAATTCCCGCATTCCCCGCATATTTTTGGACCTTTGAGTGTTTAGGAATATCTACTCTCTCATTTTGTTAATCACGGATATTGAGTCGTCCCCCCCACCCCCCTCCCCGTTTGTCAGTGGGATTGTCAGCGATTGCAATACTTTATCATTAGTGATGAGATTTAGCTGTGTTCTGGGAGACGGTATTGCTTGGACTGATATCTGATTTAATTTGAATGAAGACCAAAAATAGTACGGTGCACTAAAGAATTTGCTGGAAACTGGATGGCTAATACTTGACAGCAGTTACTTGGAGAAAACTCTGGCTACCCAGTGTGAGACCCCAACAAAGGAGCCTGTTCCAGGGCTAATTTTCACCTGAGGTCTTGCATGTTAAATGATGACGGACAGAACCCCCCAACTGGCCTGTACTCTGAGGACAGCCTTGTCGCTTAGTGAGTGAGTTACTGCAGGAATGGATTTTCCATAGCTTAGGGGCGAGAACAGGCTGTTGTCCGCATAGCTGCATATGGAAGAGAGCCAATGATCAGGTGAAAATAGTAGAAGCTGAAGAGCTGTGTTACCTTCACGAGGCTGGATCCAGGTGGATCCATTTGATGAGATGCTCTCCACAGCGGGGGCTGATGAAACTCGCAGTGCACGGTGCTAAAAGAGCTCTTTAGGAACGATCTGTAATTAGCCATTGTTATTCAATTAGCTATTGTCGTTAGCTTAGCTCTCATTTCTCTTATCAGATCCATTTTTATTCAGCGTAATTTTCCGCTGCGTTCTCTCGCGCGTATTTTTACTGGGGTTTTTAGTCTGTATAAGAAGTTTTATGGGGAAGTAAACTAGACGGACCAGCACAGTCGTACCTGACCCACTTGTGTCCGGCACAGCTGACATATCCCACACACGTGCCCCGAGAATCGCCACCACTCGATCAAACAGCCCTTTCCGTCTATCATCTACCCTCTCGCTCTCCTCTGCGAAGTCCCATCCCTCTTCCTACTCATCCCTTCTTTGAAGTCACTAGCGCTTTGTGAGAGAGTCAGGTAGGTACCAGCTGTAGCCCTAGGGGGGCACCTCCCTCCTGGCCTAGAGTGGATCATGCAGCATAATGATTATGCCGCTACCGTTACATAAATAACCTATAGGTTGTTTGTTCAACTCCTAGGTCTCTGTGTAGTTTTGAGCAATACAGAAATGTTCTGCTTCAGCAAAGCATTCAATTGTACAAACTGGTAAACCTGTACATCACCCTGGACGAAACGAAGTTATAAAAATGTGAGAAAAAAAAACTTTGCTTTTCTTGTATTTTATTATATAAGCTCTCCAAACTGTACTCCCTCGTGTTAATGGAGTTGTCAGACGACACAGAAGCAGCATTTCCGGAGCAAGGGGGTAACTAGGGGGGCTTAACCGGGACTAAACCCCTTGGCCAGATGTCAGGGCACCCAGACTCGCAGCATTTCACGGCTGCCAGGCTGCCCGTGAGCCGGAAAGAGGACATTACTCCAAATCGCTGGAGCGTTGGGGACTGAAGCGTGTAGCGGAACCTCGGCTATCAGTTACTATTACGGCGGAATCGACTGAGGAGAGCACAACCCTCTGTTAATTCGCTTCATTTAATGATTTTTCTAATTTATGGGACGGGGGGGATGGGGGGGGGGGGCTAGTAATGATCAGATTCTTAAAGGTCTTGCCTGGGCTCCAGGGAAGCAAATGAATACACTGTTACAGATTGTAGTACAAATTAACGGGCCAAAAGCACATCATATTGATGTGATTCTGCATCCGTAGGGCAGGTTCAGGCCTGCCAGGCCGGTATGTCATTGCTCGGCTGGCTTGTCTTTCCAGGGGACAAACCATCTTGGATAATTTATAGTTGAATATATTTCACCTGGGCAATCGTTGCTGCCTCTGAAAGTGGATTAATTTATGCATGTGGCGTGTGTGGAGTTTGAGGGATTCCGGAGCAAGTTTGGACACGGACACGCATTTATTGTTGGATTTTATGGGCGGAAACGGAGCAGAGAGAAGAATCACATCGAGGATGCGAAGGAAACCGCCCAGCTCTCTCCCATCTGACGCCCCTGTCCGCGACCACGGGCGACCCTGACAGGTGGGCGTCGATTCCCGGGTGTGCAGTCCGCCGGCGGGGATGATATCACGCTTTGCTTAACGTGGAAAAACAAGCAGAAATTCCTTAGGAAAAATGAAGGGGGGGGGCAGGTGTCTAGGGTTAAGCGCGGCCCGCGGGGGAGGGAATGAGAAACCAGCTGGAGGCCGAGCGCCTCCGAAAGCGCGCGTCAAATACGGAGGAGAGCCAGCAGCGGCTCCGACGTCACCGTCTGTCATGGTGCCGTGCCGCTGACCCAGATAAGCCGGGAAGTGGTGAGAGTGCCAGCTGGAGTAGCGGGGCCGGGTTACGGGGGCCGGCCGTCTCGAAGCCTTTAGAGGTTCAGATGCCCCCAACCCGGGATAATCACACGTGCTGCATGTCCATGGGAACTTTTAGTACTTTTACCATTCATAGACATCTTTTAATACAATCAATTCCAACTTACCCTGCTCAGTAAATTTGCAACTGTTCTTATTTCCTCGAGTGATTCATTCATCCATGTACATCTTATATTTCTAGTTATTTTTGCACTGTGACACGCGTGGAATTCTGTGCGCTGGTGCCGAGGGAGTAGATATGACAGCCAGTGTATGTTTACTTGACCTATGCTGGTCATCGGCTTCCTGTCCACCCCTATTTTCCCTGAAAAGGACAGTGATTCCCACAAATACGAATCCTGTTCCCACTCCCCCCCCCCCCCCCCCCCCAATGTACAGTTCTGCTTGTTTTGTCAACCAGCGACACCCATGTTTAATTGTGAAATTTTAATTGCATATTAATATTTGGTTAAATTTCTTCACCTTTCCTTTTAATTAACGTTTCACACATTCCCCGCCACTGCTACCTTCCACTGGCACTGAGTAGCAATTGCGATAAGCCTCGGTATAGCATTATTTTAAATACTCGTTCTCATATTTACGTAAGGTACCGAACGTGCCAGGGTGTAAACATCGGTGCTGAGAAGGAACTTTTGCTTACAAATGAAGTTCTCCCAAAGAGCAGAAACTGCATTTTACTCCTACACAAAAAAGGGCCACTTCAGAGAAGTCAACTGTAAACCAAGCGAGGAAGGGAGAGGTTACACAGCCTTTTCTTGATCCTTTTTAACCACTCTTCCACTTTTTTTTTAAAGGATGAGTGTGCAGGTGTGTGCGAGTGAGTGTGAAAAAGGGGCGTTGCAGTCAATGGAGATTAAAACAATTTTTTAAGTCCCTGAAGAAGTAGGTGTGCTGACAGGCCTGAGCTTTCCCGAGCTGTTCCATTATTTATGACATTCGCAGATCCTATTATCGCCTACGGTGCGCTGCCATCTGGTAGAATGAAGTGAGGACTGGTGTGTGTGTCCGTGTGTGTGTGGGGGTGAGGAACAAAAGAAGGACTCCACTTCACGCATCTGCCACTCCGATGTCCGTCCGGAGGTGGCAGAATCCTATCGACCACCCTGAAGCCTGCAGAAAGCAGCCGCTCGACGCACCTTCAGATGCAGAGTCACTCTCCGAGGCCTCAGGTTGAGCTGTTTGCTGTCACGAAATGAGATGTTTACACAGCAGCCCTTATGCTCATTCCCATGATCGGTGTGTGGTGTTCCGATCCAGTGGTCCCATCTGATCCACTTTATGATCCAGCATTCCGATGCGATGCATGATTTGATCCGGTTTTCTGATGTGGTGTTCTGATATGATCCACTTTCTCATCCAGTGCTCCGAACGGGCATTCCGATAGAGCATTCCGATCTTACCCACGTTCTGATCTGGCGTTCCGATCTAGTCCACTTTCTGATCCGGATCTCTGATCCTACCTTCTGATCTGATACATGTTCTGATCGAGATTTCTGATCCGGCGTTCCAATCTGATCCACCCTCTGATCCAATGTTCCTTTCCAGCATTCTGATCCGATCCATGTTCCGATCCTGCATTCCAATCCAACCCATATTCCGATCCAGCATTCCAATCTCCACCAGTAGGGGCTCATGGGAATCGGGGGCCACGTCTGAAGATAACATTTCTAATTATCGCTTCATCAATACCGCCGTCACTGTCTAGCCTGTAAAACATACAAAGCTGCAAAAGTGAGATTCTTTGTCTCTAAACCCACGGAGATGCCGGCTGGCCTGTGTGAGGAATTAAAGGGTTCGACGTGGTCCGGTGAGAGACGTGACCACCATCTGGTCCCTGCCTGTGAGTAAGCCACTGAGATGCAGGCCCAAGGCTGCAGGAGAGCCGCTGGACAATTCCTGCTGCTAAAATTAGCCCCTGTTCCACTCACCTTCCAGGGGCCAAAAGAATGCACCAAGGCTTGTTTTTACCAGAAATGAATGGAAGTATTATGTGTTGTTTCATACCAGTGGTATGTGATCGATGGCACCACTATGGACTGCAAAATGAGCCTCAAAATGGGGTCTCATCTTATTAAAATTACAGATAAACTTTTACTTTGAAATTTCCAGCCTCAGAGTAGAATTTTTCTTTATTGACTCCATGCATTACTGACTGATGTACAGTGTTACCCCCCCC